>NC_040038.1:24696812-24891848 GCF_003713205.1 Coffea eugenioides
CCAAATCGCTCGCCAAAGCCCTATCTATTACAAGCCAAGAGGTGTACACATACCCCATAAATGAAAGGAATTAAAGGAATTAAAGAAATGTAAAGAAAGCAAGGTAGACATGCAATTCACTTAGCACATTGGATCATATAGGAGAGATAAACAAAGATAAAAGAAATTATACCTTCCCCTAATGGTAAGCAAATGAAGGAAAATGGCTTCAAAACAATAAAGGGGTCAAGGCATCAATTTAAAAGTAAAGTATAAGCAAAAACACCAAAACCCACCTAATTGCAACTTGAATGAGCTCAAAAAAATGCTTAAAGACCAAGAAAACGGAATAACCCGTTCAATTTCCAAATATAGCATCTACTAAAGACCCAAAACAAGCATTACTCAAACATTCAAGTCCAAATAAATCGTTTAAGCACTTCAAAGATTCCAAAAATAAAGAAAGAGCCAAACAATGATTGAAGTTGCAATGATTTTAGGACTTAATTACAAGATACTAAAACATGCTGGGGCTATTGTGGCACAAAGAGAAACTTAGAGGGATCAAATTGATTAAATGTTCCAATTACTTGGGCCTTAGTAGCATTATGGGAAACTTGAGGGGTTAAAGTGTAAATTTTTAAAAAATGATTTCATGCAATCTTCATGCAAATGACGTGAGAAACACATTCTGCAGCAGAAATTTCAGCACAACTACGAAGCTTTCGACAACTGAGAATGAAACAAGTATTTTCCAACCAAAACTCAAAGCTTTAAACTAGGAAACAACTATAACACTATCATAATCCAAACAAACAACAAGCATAGAAGGAAATCATGCAAATTCTAGGAAACTTTCGTACAAGCTCATGAAGAAACCTTCGGCAAATTTCTGTTGCAAAAATGCATCTAGAATCCATATAGATTTCTTATGAAAAGAAACCAACAAACTCATTATTTGTCAACCAAAAACATATAAATCTTACAAATCACCACTCTTAGCATAACTCAAGTACAAGATTAACAGCAAATCAGGAGGCTAAAGCTTGTGAGTGTTTGCGGAAAAGAAAAGAAAACAAAACGGGTTGCGGCAGCCTCTGCTCTGCTGCAAATTCTGCAGCCAACCCATTTATGTCTTCCTTACCCAGTTCAATGGTATTCATGCAAAGCAACACAACTCTGGACACTTCCTAAACTGAACAGAAATAGCCATGGTAGTTCAAAACAAACAACGACCAAAAGAAGGAAAATGCAGTCTAGCCGAATTGATAAAAATGCAGCAGAATTTCTGGCGTGAACTTTGCAGCTCATTTCATGTGGTTGGGTCCGTATAAACTCTAACAACCTGTTATTTCATCAGCCCCAACCCACATAATCCTCACTCATTAATCAACTGGGAGGAACCAGGCCAAGAAAGTGAGAACAACCACTAAAATGCAGCAAAACTTTGTTGTTTTTTTTATTTGAAAACATTGAGCTACAACATTCAAGGGAGCCGGGTATCAGATATTTCCACTTCAAAGCTAATGCCTCAGTTACACAAAACAGAAACAATGGCAAAAGAGACATCAAAGTAAACATGATAAGGCTACGGAACAAGTTCAATAAACCAACGGCTAAAAGGTTTGACAATTCATGCATCTTCTTGACAGAAATCTAGTTTCCTAACTGCAATTTCTGAATTTCATGCCAACAAATTCAAATAAGTACCAAAATTCCAACCCAAACCAACAATCAAAAATCGAATCTTGTAGTTCACATTCCTAAGAACTACCAGACCCAACTCGTACACACAAACGAAAACAAAAATGCAACCCTTGGTACGTCAGAATGACACGTGTGAGAAAAACATTATCGGTTCATGGCTTCTACACTAAATTCACGCTTTCTGATGCACCTTAAATGAACAAAGGGGGCGCTACCAGGTTTATCAACAACAGATCACCAAATGTTATCTTAAGTTCCATCTTGTTTGCAAAGATTCTAGCCGAAACATGAATCACTAACACAAGTAACGAATGGGACATTAAAACAGAAATTTTATTGTCATATTTCCTGATTTCTTGCTTTGTTAAACAGGCGAGACATCTATAAACATCCAATAAAGACACAATGAAGTCATTATCAATTCCAGTTCAAAACAGGGTCGGTCACCAACAAAATGTATCCAAAATTCCAGAATTTGTTCAACTAGTTATGGATGACATGCATGGCTCAATCATCCAGCTATTAATTAGCTAAACATACAATTAAGCTCAAATCATCACAACTTAGTAAGTTAAAACTGAAATTTCCAGTTCAAGCAATCGGACAGTTCCAATTCCTTCAAAAATCAGATTTTCTTGTAACTTAGTTCATCCTCTAACCGTACAACCCCACATGCATGCTTATAAACAGCTTCATCAACCCATAAACAACTAGTTTAAGTCCAGAAATTTACCTCAGCTTAAGACTTAGCTCACGCGACAAGCAGCTGCAAAATTTTCCTCCTCTCGGCTTTGCTCACGCACGCAGGGTTGGTTGGTCTGAGTTCAGTGGTTGCAGTTGTAATGATTGTGGTTGAATTCAGCACGGCTCACAGCAAGCTAGTTCACACACGAAACTCTGAAAAATCTCTGCTCCCTCTCGGCTCTCATACACACGGCAGGTTTGATGATTCTGGCTTAGTGTAGTGGCTTCAACTGATGGAGGTGGAAACTGGTGAGGTTGCAGCCGTGAAGTTGGGTGCAAATGGAGTTGATGGTTCCCTGATCTCTTCCCTCAGCTTACGGACAGGGCAGGAACGAAATGGAATTGCAGCTCGCGGCTTCTTCCTTTGGTCGATACTCACGAGGAGCAGCTCTCACTTACTTGCTCTCGGATGCCACCATGAAGATGAGGTGCCGTTGTGGTTTTATATGTGAAGTGGAATGATGTTGTCGAGTGTTGGGGTTGCTGAAATGGGAAGCTAAGTCGCGGATGAGGGAAGTGGGGTGTGAGTGGAGTGCAGTCGGCAATAACAATGGAAGGTGCTAGGTTGAGAAGTGGAAAATGGAACCGGCAGAAATAGAATTGTGATTTTTTGATTTTTTTTTAAATTAATTAATTAATTAATTAAACAACAAAAATGATAATAATAAAACAATAATAATTAATGATGAAAACAACTTAATTAACATTAAATAAAAATAAACTAAAAACAACAAAAAAATGCAAATTTCCATTTTTTTTCCATTTCCCATTTTCATCGTTTTTCTCTTTTTCTTTCTTTTTCAAAAATAAAATAACCAAAATAAACAAAATGCCAAAAGATTGAATTTAAGAGGAATGAACGTATTTTGTGAACCATTTTCTTTTTTTCTTTTTTTTCTTTTCTCTCCTCTTTTCTTTTCACTTTCTCATTTTCATTTATTTTCCAAGAGATTCTATGCTAACAGCTTAAAAATAAAAATAAAACTAGAAACTAAAACTAAAAATCGAATAAAACTAAAATGAAAAAAATTAAAAATAAACAGCAAATGAAATTACACCAAAATTTGGTGTCTACAGGGAGGAAAGAAACCAAATCTGTTTTGGAGAGGAATTTGGAGGTTTCTAAAGTTGTTCAAAAGAAGGGTTTTTCTAAGAAGTTTCCAAACCCAACTTGTTTTCCAAAATTCATTTAGGAGACTAAGTACAACACTTGGATAACTCCTTGTCCCACTTGGATACTCTCCTATAATAACTCCTTGGTTTTAGGAAACCACCCCTACTTTCACTCCTACGTTTTAGGAACCTCTCCTACATCTTAGGAAATCTAGGGTTTCCTTCCTTAGCGTTATTTCCAAATCTGCCCGCTACCCATAACCTTTCAAATCTCGTCCATTCCTTCTCAAAATCTCACCCAATTGTGTCCTACACTCTTGCTTACTCTTGTGGGAAAAGTTGGTGACGATTATTGGACTCGAGCAATATTTCTCAACTACCTAATCCAACAGGTAAAGGTACTTGGTAAGTCTAATAGAGCGTTTTGAGTGCCATACACGAGCGTGAGTGATACACTAAGGGAGTGAAGTGAGGATATATATTTGTACTATTCCTTCTTGTTACTAACCTTTTGCAGGGCATCAAAAGAGACATGGAGCAACAACAACCACCCACTGACTATTCCTTGATGTTCACCACCATGAAGAACGAGCTCAGGCGAATTAGTGAGCAACAAATGGAGGAATTGCACACTCGCTTTGATGAACTCTCCAAGAGTCTCACATGAGGCTCTCGTTCTCGATCTCACAACCGGAGTAACCGTGACACCAGGGATGCCAATGGTGAAAGCTACTCGGGTAGTGAGGATGATAAACATGCCGAGAGGCCTAAGAGGGACACGTCTAAGAACGAACTCAAGGGGCTTAAGATTCAAGTCCCCGCGTTCAAAGGCAAGAGTGATCCTGAGGCTTACTTGGAATGGGAAGGCCGTATCAAGATGGTCTTCGACTGTTATGACTATAGTGAGGAACAAAAGGTAAAGGTTGCCACCGTTGAGTTCACCGACTACGCCCTAGTCTGGTGGGACCAAGTAAGGACCCATAGAAAGAGAATGGGAGAACCACGCGTCCGAACTTGGCGAGAACTCAAGGCATTGATGCGTAAGAGATTCGTTCCAAGCTACTACAATCGAGATCTCCACTCCAAACTGAAAACCCTCACTCAAGGCAACATGAGTGTAGAGGACTATTACAAGGAGATCGAAATGGCCATGATGAGGGCAAACATTCAAGAGGATGGTGAAGCGACCATGGCCAGGTTTTTTAGAGGTCTCAATCCTGACCTTCAGGAAGCCTTAGAGCTCCAACATTATGTGGACATCCATGACCTCCTTGAACTTGCCATCAAGGCCGAGAGGGGAAAGAAATTAAGGCGTGGGGCCCGTACCTACCAAACTTCCAACTCGCCTTCCTGGAAGGGAAACCTCCCACGGCGAGCAACCCACGAAGCTGGAAATTCGGCTACACCAACTTCCTCTAGTCGGATTCAAGGTAATGCCTCTGCCCATAATACTAATTTTACCCCTAACAAAGCTCTTGATGCATCCAGGTCTACCTCTAAGGCACCACATGAGACTCCTAAGACTAGGAGTAGGGACATCAAGTGTTTTAAATGCCAAGGGTTTGGCCATATCCAGTCTCAATGTCCAAACCAACGGGTCATGTTAATCACTCACAATGGCGAGATCGTGTTCGATGACGACGAATGTAAGGAGGTGCCCGAATTAGTCAACGATGATTGCCTGGAGGATGATCCAGCTGCGGATGCTTGCTCGCCTACCGAAGGGGAAGTAGGTTGCTTGGTGGCACGACGAGTGCTAACCGCCCGAGTCAAGGAGGACGAGCAACTACAAAGAGAGAACCTATTCTATACTCGTTGTACGATCGATGACAAAGTGTGTAGCCTCATCGTCGATGGTGGGAGTTGCACGAATGTGGCGAGCTTGCTCATGGTTGAGAGTCTAGGGCTCCCAACTACCCGACATCCACATCCTTACCGCCTCCAATGGCTGAGTGAGGATGGCGAGGTATATGTCTTCAAACAGGTAAGCGTTCCCTTCTCAATTGGTAGATACACTGATGAAGTCGTATGTGACGTCGTGCCTATACATGCTGCACATGTCATCTTGGGGAGACCATGGCAATTTGACAAACACGTCACATTTGATAGAAGGGCAAATACGTACACACTTTTGCACGAAGGCAAGCGTAAGGTCCTCACACCACTCACACCTGCACAAGTTTATGAGAACCAACTAAAATTACAAAGGGAGTGTGACATAGACCGTCAAAAGCGAAAGCAAAAGACATCCGACCCTGGCAAGAGCTCTACTTCTACAAGTGAGCCATCGACCAAGGGTCAAGTGAGCACACCTAGTGTTACGCATGCCAAATCCCCCACTACACCTTCCACTAGAAAGCAAAACATGATCATTAAGGCTAAGGACGTTAGAAAAGTTATGAATTCTGACCAGCCTGTGCTTCTCATGATTTGCAAACATGTGCTCTTAGATGTTGCAGAGTTCGATAAGGCATTGCCTTCGAGTATGGTTGCTCTTTTGCAGGAATTCGAGGATGTATTCCCTGATGAGATCCCTGACGGTTTACCACCCATTCGAGGGATTGAGCATCAAATAGACCTGATTCCTGGAGCACCCCTACCCAACAAACCAACATACCGCATGGGTCCTGAGGAGACAAAGGAGCTTCAAAGGCAAGTTGATGGCCTCTTAGGTAAGGGTTGGGGTAAAAGAGAGTTTAAGTCCTTGTGTTGTGCCTGTGGTACTTGTCCCCAAAAAGGATGGTACTTGACGCATGTGCACTGACTGTAGGGCTGTAAATGCTATCACTGTCAAATACTGTCATCCCATTCCTAGACTTGATGATATGCTTGATGAACTCGATGGTGCTATCATTTTCACCAAAATTGATTTAAGGAGTGGCTATCATCAAATTAGGATGAAAGAAGGCGATGAGTGGAAAACGGCCTTCAAAACCAAACATGGTCTCTATGAGTGTGATACGAATGCACGGATCTAGACGAACAATCAAGTTGAAAAGGCGGCACGTATGACCCCTCTAAACCCCGAGTTGATGAACTAAGATGAATCTCAACCCAACAACTAACGATTTAGTGAACCAACGATCTGGATAGAAGAACGCCACAATCAAGGTGTATACTTGATTGATAAGTTCAATTTGAATAACTCAAGAAAACTCTCAAGTATTCAAGCAAAGCTCTCTTGGAAGAGAAAAGTGAATAAACTCACAAATATTATGTAATTTCTGAAAATCCCTTAACAAGGAGGAAGTATGGCTATTTATAGCCTTTACAAGCATTAACCCTAATCCCAAAATTGACTAAACTAACCCTACCAATTAATGAAAAGGAATCGGCCAGCCCTAAGTTCATAATGGACTGACTTTAATTAATATTTAACTATAAAAAGGTAAATAATAGAACTAGCTTAACTCTCCCTTAAGCGTGACCGCTAGGTGAGGGCATGCCTAACTAGCAACAGGCGCTGGAGGGTCTTCTACTTGGAGCAATGTGTAAAGTTTTGAATCTTCATTCTCCAAGCCTTCAATAATCTTTAAATCATCTCGAATGCGGCCTTGGATTGTACTCACAAGGGCTTGTAAAGATTCATGCATCTTCTTGGCACGAGCTCTTGTGACTGGACCACTTGGTACTTGAATGACTTGTGCAACTTGTGTTTGACCAGCCTTGAGCCCCTCATCAATCCCCTCCTCTTGAAGGCGATTTGTCCCCAAATCAAGCTCGTCATCTGCATGAAAAGGACTCAAGTCAGCCACATTGAATGTAGCATGTACTCCATACTCACCTGGAAGGTCAAGTTTGTAGGCATTGTCATTGATGCGCTCCACAACTTGAAATGGGCCATCACCCCGTGGAAGTAGTTTGTTGCGCCTTTGGTTTGGAAAACGCTCATTTCTCATTTGTATCCAAACCCAATCACCTGGTTCAAACACCATCTTGCGACGTCCCTTGTTGGCACTTTGAATGTATTGAAGGGTACGTTTCTCAATATTAGCTCTAGCTTTAGTATGCAAATCCCGCACGAACTCAGCCTTTTTCTTACCATCTAGGTTAACTCTCTCAGAAATAGGTAAAGGAGACAAGTCTAAAGGTGTGAGAGGGTTAAATCTATAAACAATTTCAAAAGATGAAAATTGAGTAGAAGTATGCACAGTGCGATTATATGCAAATTCAACATGAGGCAAGCAATCTTCCCAAGATGTAATGTTATTTTTAATAATTGCTCCCAACAATGTAGATAAAGTCTGATTAACCACTTCAGTTTATCCATCAGTTTGTGGGTGACTAGAAGTAGAAAAAAGCAATTTAGTCCCTAGTTTACACCACAAAGTTTTCCAAAAGTAGCTAAGGAACCTTACATCCCTATCAGAAACAATGGTACGAGGTACCCCATGTAAACGCACTATGTCTCTAAAGAATAAATCAGCCACATGTTTAGCATCATCAGTTTTATGGCAAGGAATGAAGTGAGCCATCTTTGAGAAACGATCAACTACCACATAAATCGAATCATGCCCTTGTCTAGTTCTGGGCAATCCAAGTACAAAGTCCATAGACAAATCTACCCAAGGTTCATGTGGAATGGGTAAAGGAGTGTAGAGTCCATAAGGATGTACCTTTGATTTTGCTTGGTGACAAGTTACACACCTTTGTGTATGCCTCTCGACATCCCTCTTCATGCGAGGCCAGTAGAAATGCTCTTGGAGAATTAACAAGGTCTTGGCCACTCCAAAATGTCCCATGAGGCCTCCACCATGAGCCTCTCTAACCAACAAAAGTCGCATGGAGCACATTGGAATACATAGTTTACCTTTGTAGTACAAGAACCCCTGCGACATAGAATAATGCTCACGAGTAACTCGTGGCAAGGTTGTGAAAATCTCACCAAAGTCTAGGTCAGCTGCATATAAATCCTTAATGAATTCAAAGCCAAGCAACTTAGTGTCTAATGTAGTGATTAGTGTATACCTTCTAGAAAGTGCATCAGCCACTACATTAGTCTTTCCAACCTTATATTTGATGACAAAAGCAAAACTATCAATGAAAGCTACCCACCTCGCATGCCTTTTGCTCAATTTGGTTTGTGATTTGATGTGTTTGAGCGATTCATGATCAGTGTGGAGTATGAATTCCCGAGGTCTGAGGTAGTGTTGCCAAGTTTGGAGAGCTCGCACCAAGGCCATCAACTCCTTGTCATAAGTTGAGTAGTTCAACGAAGCACCATTCAACTTCTCACTAAAGTAGGCCACTGGTTTCCCCTCTTGAATTAGCACAGCTCCAATACCTACACCAGAAGCATCACACTCTACTTCAAAAGCCTTGTCAAAATTAGGTAAACTTAATACAGGTGCATGTGTGAGCTTGTGTTTAAGTAATTGGAAAGACTTAGCTTGTTCTTCTTCCCATTGGAACGGCACATTTTTCTTGATAATGGCTGTAAGTGGGGCAGCAATGGTGCTGAAATCCTTGACAAAGTGTCTATAGAAGCTTGCCAAGCCATGAAAACTCCTTACCTCACTTACACTGGTTGGAATTGGCCACTCATTTATGGCCTTCACCTTTTCTTGGTCAACTCGTATTCCCTGTTCACTCACAACATAACCTAGGAAGACAAGTTGGTTAGTGCAAAAAGTACACTTCTTAAGGTTAGCATAGAGGCTTGCCTTTCGAAGTGCATCTAAGACCATTCGTACATGCACAACATGCTCTTCTGCACTCTTACTATAGATCAAAATGTCATCAAAGTAGACTACCACAAATTGACCAATAAAAGAACGCAAAACATGGTTCATTAACCTCATGAAGGTACTAGGTGCATTAGTTAAGCCAAAAGGCATGACCAACCACTCATACAGACCATGTTTTGTTTTAAATGCTGTTTTCCACTCATCCCCTTCTTTCATGCGTATTTGGTGATAACCACTTTTCAAGTCAATCTTAGTAAATATAATAGCACCATGTAACTCATCAAGCATATCATCTAATCGAGGTATGGGATGGCGATACTTTACCGTTATGGCATTTATGGCTCTACAATCGGTGCACATCCTCCATCCTCCATCTTTCTTTGGCACAAGTAGGACAGGTACAGCACAAGGACTTAGACTCTCTTGAATCCAGCCCTTACTAAGTAAGTCCTCTACTTGCCTTTGTTGCTCCTTAGTTTCCTCTGGATTAGTCCTATATGGTGCCTTATTTGGAAGGGAAGAGCCAGGAATGAAATCAATTTGATGTTCAATTCCCCTCAAAGGTGGTAACCCATTAGGTATATCCTCAGGGAATACATCTTGGTACTCCTGTAAAAGGTTAGCAATAGCACTAGGCAAGGAAGCACCAAGTTCATTAGTGAGCAAAGACTCTTTACAAAACAAGATAAGCAAAATCTGGTTAGAGTGCAAAGCCTTTCTCACATCTCTAGTTCTAGCAAGCATGATGGATTTTCTCTCCTTCTTTCCTTCAATGGCCGAATGTGAAGTGTCAATTTTATGAGAAGATGGTTCGGCCATTTTGCTCTTTGTATCATGCAAAATTTTCTTTTTATTGTCACAATGCATGTCATATTCCTTTTGCAACCCAATTTGGTCCTCATGCACTTGTTGAGGTGTAAGAGGTGCAAGTGTGATCTTTTTAGTATTATGCGCAAAGGAATACTTATTCAATAAATCCATCAAAAATGACCCTTTTATCAAATTGCCATGGCCGACCCAAAATAATATGAGTAGCTTGCATAGGCACAACATCACATAAAACATCATCGTTACATCTACCAATGGCAAAATTAATTAAAACTTGCTTATGAACACGTACCTCACCACTATTATTCAACCATTGTAGTTTGTAAGGTCGGGGGTGATCACTTGTTGGCAAGTTCAATCGTTCCACCATGAGTGCACTAGCAACATTGGTACAGCTCCCTGGGTCAATTACCAAGCTACAAAGCTTGTCCATCACATGGCACCTTGAGTAAAATATGTTCTCTCGTTGAAGGTCATCTTTACCAGCTTGAGTAGTTAGAGCTCGCCTTGCAACCATACCAACTTTACCATGAGCTGGTATCTCCTCAAATTCCTCATCTTCCTCAACCAAGGGAGGCATGTCCTCACACTCATCCTCCTCATCCGTTTGTACTTCCCCATTTGGTAGCATAAGCATAACCCTTTGATTTGGGCATTGGGAAGCAATATGTCCAAATCCTTGACACTTAAAGCACTTAGTGTCTCGGTTTCGAACTTTGCTTACCTCATGAGTAGGCCTACCATCGCCCCTTGAGGGTGGTTTTGAGGAAGTTGCATTCGGCCTTAGTGATTCCTTTGTTGTCCCACCTTGTTTGGTCAAAGGGAATGCACTAGAGGGGCTGACCTCCCTCTTGAAGGGTTGGTTTCTCCAATTTCCAGCTTGAAAGTTGGAATTTTGTCGAATTGGACCCCTCCTCTTGAGCCTCCTTTCAATCTTAATAGCTTTGTCTAGCATATCATGGAGGTCCACATAATGGTGCATCTCCACTTGATTCGCTATTTCAGGCCTCAATCCACTTAAAAATCGTGCCATAGTAGCTTCCCGGTCCTCGACAATGTCAGCCCTTAACATGGCTATCTCCATCTCCTTATGGTAGTCCTCCACGCTTTTGGTTCCTTGTGTCAAATTTTGAAGTTTGAGGTACAAGTCACGGTGGTAGTGACTAGGAACAAAGCGTTTTTTCATGACACCCTTCAATTCGGTCCATGTAGTGATAGGGGGTATTCACCACTTCGCCTTCTACTAGTAGTGATTTGATCCAACCACACTATGGTGTAGTCGGTGAATTGCATGACTGCAAGTCTCATTTGCTGCTCCTCGGTGTAATCATTGCAATCAAAGATCAACTCCACTCGTTTCTCCCATTCCAAATAGACATCGGGGTCGGATTTGCCTTGGAAAGTAGGCAATTGCATTTTAACGCCTTTGATTGGATCCACACCAGCTTTGCGGTGTTTATTCCTCCCCATATTCCTCCTCGGAGTTGGAACTTTCATAGTCACGGGTTGGCGCTTTGTGTCTCCGGGACTTAGAATTGGTTTGGGAGTGTTCGAGACTATCCATCCTCTCATGCAATGGTTCTAATTCCTGTTTCATTATCTTGAGCAATTTATCAGTCATAGCATCCATCACAAGTTTAATATCAAAAGGAGTAGTTTCCTTCCCTTCGGACATGTTGAGGTATTCCTGCAAAAATAGGGTTAGTGGAAATAACACCTCACTCACTCCCTTAGTAAATCACTCACACTCGTGTTTCACTCAAGTGTATTAAAACACTCTAATGATCTCACCAATCACTTCTCAAGTCACTAGATTGCTTTTCTTGAAGAAATCAGAATTTTCTTGAAGAAATTCAATCAAACTTGAACCAAATTACACCCAAGTGTGGCGGATGAAGGCTGTGATTTTTGGAAGTTTATTGGACTGATTTTAAGACACAAAAGGAAATGTATAATATGCTGGAAAAATACCCTAAGCTGTCCGCCCAAAAAAAATCAAGAAAGGGAAAATTTGGTTTGTGACTAGTAGCTAATTTTAGGAGTTAACTACCAAGTGGAATCCAAAACTGAGTAGGACTCTTGGGACTTGTAAACCACGTTTTTATTGGCTGGAAATACTATAAAATATGCACCAAGGATCGGCTGGGCAGTTGGCACAAACCACAATCAAGAAACAAAAGCAAGAGGTGGCTACAAAGTAGGAAACCCTATCTTATCTTCCCACCTTTTGTGGCTATTTAATAGCAAGGCTTCTTGGTTGTTTTGGGGTGTTAATGGCTGCTGGTTTTCTGGTATTTCGTGGACAAAGAGAGGCGGCCAATAGTTCAAGATTGAAGGCAACAAGGTTTGTTCTTTCAACCCAAGCTCGGCTAGGCTACCCAAGCAAATTATTTTCTTGTTCTTGAAATCCGATTTGTGTTTTCTTTTTCTTTCTTGCGTTGTTTTTTTTTTTGCAAGATGGATCGTTCTTTCTTTTTCAATTCGGATCCTACACACAAGAAACAAGGTTTTTTGTGTCAAATTTGAGCAAGGGCAGTCGCAAGTTCGAGACAAGAACTTTGGTTTTGTTTTGTAGGTTCAAGATTTGGAAAGGTTCAGAACAAGATTTTCAAGAACCCTTGTTTCCCACCCAAGAACTTCAAGATTCAATCAAAATTTCCAGATTTCAAGCGTTTGAACAACAATATCCAACAAAAACTTGATGGCAGCCCACGAAAATTCAAGAAACTACAAAACCCTAGCGTAATTTCCAAGAAAACCCTAACACCAATTTTCAAGAAGTTCAAGACATCAATTTTGCAGCCCAAGAACTTCAAGATTCAATCCCCACAATATCAAGGAAGCTAGGAAATTTCAAGTTCAGCCATGGTTCCATCAAGACACAACCAGAAAATAGTTTTGCCCCTCTCTTTTTCGGATGAACAGTGGTTTCGGGTGAATAGTGCCTGATGAACAGTAACCCTTTTTTTTATTTTTATTGGATGACTCTATATGAGTTCAAGACTTCAAGATACAAGACACAAGACCCAAGAAATCAAGACACACAATGGATGAATTGCGGACAACAACCAACACGAAAATTCAAGACAATCAACGAAAACAAGGATAAAACAACAAGAACACAAGACAAAACCCTAGCCGCTTATGGAATTCCTATACGACCAGAATTTAACACTATAAGAAACGGAAATTTTTTTTTTTTTGAAGGAAAACTTACAAGACGCAATGGGATATACTTGATGTCGTCGACTAGCTCTTGATACCAACTGATACGAATGCGCGGATCTAGACGAACAATCAAGTTGAAAAGGCGGCACGTATGACCCCTCTAAACCCCGAGTTGATGAACTAAGATGAATCTCAACCCAACAACTAACGATTTAGTGAACCAACGATCTGGATAGAAGAACGCCACAATCAAGGTGTATACTTGATTGATAAGTTCAATTTGAATAACTCAAGAAAACTCTCAAGTATTCAAGCAAAGCTCTCTTGGAGGAGAAAAGTGAATAAACTCACAAATATTATGTAATTTCTGAAAATCCCTTAACAAGGAGGAAGTATGGCTATTTATAGCCTTTACAAGCATTAACCCTAATCCCAAAATTGACTAAACTAACCCTACCAATTAATGAAAAGGAATCGGCCAGCCCTAAGTTCATAATGGACTGACTTTAATTAATATTTAACTATAAAAAGGTAAATAATAGAACTAGCTTAACTCTCCCTTAAGCGTGACAGCTAGGTGAGGGCACGCCTAACTAGCAACAGGCGCTGGAGGGTCTTCTACTTGGAGCAATGTGTAAAGTTTTGAATCTTCATTCTCCAAGCCTTCAATAATCTTTAAATCATCTCCAATGCGGCCTTGGATTGTACTCACAAGGGCTTATAAAGATTCACGCATCTTCTTGGCACGAGCTCTTGTGACTGGACCACTTGGTACTTGAATGACTTGTGCAACTTGTGTTTGACCAGCCTTGAGCCCCTCATCAGAGTGGCTAGTCATGCCCTTTAGATTGACTAATGTCCCTAGCACCTTCATGCAACTAATGAACCATGTTTTGAGAAATTTTATTGGCAAATTTGTCATTGTTTACTTTGATGACATTCTGGTATACAGCCGCAGTGAACATGAGTATTTGGAGCATGTGAGACTAGTTCTTGAGACACTTCGACAGGCGTGTCTATACGCTAACCTTAAGAAGTGCACCTTTTGTACTAATGAGCTTGTGTTTTTGGGCTATGTAGTAAGTTCGCAGGGCATCAAAGTGGACGAGTCCAAGATTGAGGCCATCAAGCAATGGCCAACTCCTATATCTGTCCCTGAGGTGCGCAGCTTTCTTGGGTTGGCAGGCTTCTATCGGCGTTTTGTCAAAGACTTTAGCACCGTTGCCGCCCCATTGACCGCCGTGACCAAGAAGAATGACAAATTCCATTGGGGGGAAACCCAAGAACAAGTATTTCTTTCCCTCAAAAGCAAACTCACACACGCACCTGTTTTAGCATTATCCAACTTCAACAAAACTTTTGAAATCAAATGTGATGCTTCTGGTGTAGGTATTGGCGCCGTCCTCATGCAAGACAAAAGGAATTGTGCCTTCTTTAGCGAGAAACTGGGAGGAGCTGCCGTCAACTATCCCACGTACGACAAGGAGTTGTACGCACTGGTGAGGGCCTTGGAGACCTGGCAACACTATCTCCGCCCTCGGGAGTTCGTGATACACACCGATCACGAGTCATTGAAGTATCTCAAAGGGCAACCTAAGTTAAGTAAGAGACATGTCAACTGGGTAAGCTTCATTGACACCTTCTCCTATGTCATTAAGTACAAAACTGGCAAAACAAATGTGGTAGCTGATGCTTTATCTCGTAGACATTCTTTGCTAGCTGTTCTTGATGCCAAGTTGTTAGGGTTTGAGATGATCAAAGAGATATATACCCATGACCATGACTTTGGGGAAATCTATGCATCTTGCATAAAAAGTCCACATGGAAAGTATTTCTTGCACAATGGATTTTTATTTTATGTGGATAAATTGTGTGCCCCTAACTCTTCCATTCGTGATCTTTTGGTTAGAGAGGCACACAGTGGTGGTCTCATGGGACACTTTGGCATTGTTAAGACTCTAGCCATGTTACAAAAGCACTTTTACTGGCCGGACATGCGTAGGGATGTTGAACGCATGGTTCGTAGATGTGTCACTTGTCATAGGGCAAAGTCTAAAACAAATCCAAATGGCCTGTATATATACCCCATTGCCTATTCCTCACTTTCCTTGGGTAGACTTGTCTATGGACTTTGTCTTAGGCCTACCTAGGTCACCAAGGGGTCATGATTCCATCTTTGTCGTAGTTGATAGATTCTCTAAGATGGCACATTTTATTCCCTGTCACAAAACTGACGATGCATCTCATATTGCTACTTTGTTCTTCAAAGAAATTGTCCGTTTGCATGGCATGCCTAAAACCATTGTTAGTGATAGAGATGCAAAGTTCTTGAGTTATTTCTGGAAGACTTTGTGGTCTAAGTTGGGCACTAGGTTGTTATTCTCCACCACCAGTCATCCACAAAGCGATGGACGAACTGAAGTTGTCAATTGCACACTTGGTACTCTACTTCGGGCTTTGATTAAAAAGAATCTTAAAACTTGGGAAGAGTGTTTGCCTCATGTTGAATTTGCCTACAATCGAACTGTTCATAGTGCAACACACTACTCACCTTTTGAGGTTGTCTATGGCTTTAACCCCTTGCCCCCCTGGATTTGGTACCCTTACCTTCCTCTGAGCACACAAGCTTAGATGGGAAAAAGAAGGCTGATTTTGTGCGCAGGTTACATGAAGCCGTTAGGGCAAACATTGAGAGGCGTACTCAGCAATACATCCAGCAAGCCAACAAGCACCGTCGTAAGATGATTTTTAAGCCTGGGGACTGGGTTTGGCTTCACTTGAGGAAGGAGAGATTTCCCAAGCAGCGACAAAGCAAGTTATCCCCAAGGGGAGATGGACCCTTTCGAGTGCTCCAACGAGTTAATGACAACGCTTATAAACTGGAGTTACCTGGGGAGTATAATGTTAGTGCGACCTTCAATGTCGCGGATTTGAGCCCGTTTCTTGACGAGGAGGACCCAGATTTGAGGGCAAACCCTTCTCAAGAGGAGGGGACTGATGTGTGCATGGACCTCAGCCCATGTAATGACCCAGTCCGGGTTCCATTGGGCCCGGTCACACGTGCACGGGCCAAGCTCTTCAAAGAATCCCTCCAAGGCCTTGTTCGTGTTGTCCAAGACCAACATGGAGTCCATAGAGATATTGAAGGCTTGGAAGGAGACAACCAAATCATCTACACCATGATCCAAGCCCATGAAGAGTCAAGTGGGCCTCCAAGAGAGTTGGCCGAGTAGGGCTTTAAGCCTTAGAATTTACTTAGAGTTAGTTTAGTCGTTTTAGTAGATCATGGGCCGGCCCATCTTGACACCAAGATGGCCAACTGCTTCCCTTAGGGTTTCTAGGGTTTTTAGTAACCTTTAGCCTATAAAAAGGCTAGCTTTGTAAGGTTCTAAACACAAGTTTTATGAATAAAGTTCTTAGTATTTTCGTTTTCTTCTTAAGAGAGAATTCGAGCCTTTAACTTGCTTTGGCAAGGGTTCTTGAGCAATCTTGCGTCCTGTCCTTGATTGTTTAACCGACCTATTCCCCTGGAGTATTCACCTTCATCGGAGTGTCGTTCTACCACCTTTAATCAAAACGTGTCGTCCGTTTGATTCTAGGTTCCGCAAACCAAGCGTTGGACAACCTCGCTAGATCCTTGGGCAACGTGCTATGTGTCTCAAAACAAGTTGATCGAGGAACGTATCAGGAAGGTTGTTAGAAAACAAATTTAAGAAAATAAAATGAAGCTTCCTAAATGCCAAAAGAATTCAGTTAAGATTTAAGAATATTATCGAATCAATTTGCCAAGCGGCCAAAAGAACGAGATAGCACAAAATATTCTGCTAACGAGGCCAAGGAAAAATATGCATTTACATGTGAAAAGAAAAAAAATAAGAGCATGTGATTTATTTCAGGAACATTGATATGCTTTTTCTATTTTTTTCCTTAAACTGAGAGGGTTCGACAGGCATGAGAAACAATGTTAAAGAATACACCTTTTTTAGAAAATAACCTTATAGAATCTACCTTTGAAAGGGAAAAACAAGACTTAGAAAACCGCATGAAGATGGTGGAGGAAATTTCCAGATTATGTAACTGCAACATCACAACATAATAAAAGGGAAAAAATTAGACAACTAATCTGGTAAATAATAGGAAGAAAAAAAAACCAAAAGGCTAATAAAGATGCTTTAGAAAAAAGAAGTAAGAAGAGTTTTTGAAGTAAAAAAGATTCCAGCCAGTCTTTTGATTTTGTTTATGTCCATCAGAAAGGGAAAAAATTGTAAATAATAGTAGGAAAAAAAGAACTAAAAGACTAATAAAGATACTTTGGAAAAAATGAAGCAATGAGGGTATTTGAAGCAAAAAAGTTCCAGCCAACTTTTTAATTTTGTTGTCGTCTATCAGAAAGAAATTCAAGAGAGAAAAAGTGCAGCTTTCTTTGTGACGCTATTACAGTATAAAAATGATACAAATCACTAATTCTGAAAAACAAAATTACAGAACATGGAGAGGCAAGCCAAATCAGGAGGTTCAAAAACCTTCAAGATTTCTCAAGCCTAAGGTCAGAGACCTTGTTTCAGGATTTCCTGACTCATTAGCAATTTTTATACCTCATAAATCACATACCCACCTTCCCTATCATTTAAGAGTCCTCAATATCGTCAATATAAAAAAAATGCTTGTAATAACCCCAGCAGGGCCTCGTATGGTTCTACTTTGACCATCAAGTAAGATTACTTTCAAAATTTTTCAATACAAAAAAATTATACTTCAAGCATTTTAAACTACCAGTAATTTAAAGCAAATTATACTAAGATAAGGATATTTGCAGTAAAAAAATTTCATATTTGAAACTTAATTAATCAATAGTGGATTAAACAGATAAAAACGCACACTTTATGTGTATGTGTGTGAGAGAGAGAGAACCCTTGGGTATGATATTTTGGGAAGCTTTCGTTTTGCTCTATTGGAACCATTCACTCCAAACCTGCAAATTTTTTGTCAAATTCACCTCTTAATTCTCCACCTATACCCTAACAATAACAAATAAACAAATAAAAACACAATAAATCAATGTATACAAATACATAAAACGACACTCCATATTTTTCTGAAAGATCCTAGATCTCTTGGAGCATATTAGTTAAAACATCAAGACACGAGATGGGGTTCCAAAATTCTAACCTTAGGATTTATGCAAAATCTTGACGGTAAGGGCTTCTTTAGATCTCAAAATCTAACCTGAAAGCTCTTCCAACATATACATTCCAGAGGATTCCACTACCAGTTGCTGAAAAATCAGGCAGTAACTTAGGAAGGAAATAGAAAAACAAAAGAGACTCACTTTATAAAAAGGGAAAAAATTACACAACCCTACTCTCATTGAGATGCTGAGGCTGAAAGACGTTTCCAATTTTTTGCACCTGCAATAGCAAAGATATATAAAAATTTGACTGCTAAACCCCCCACAAAAAAAAGATCCAAATGGCTAGAGAGAGAAAGAAGAAGAGATTACAAACCCAAAAAAAATCCCAACCATCCTCCTTGTTGTAGTTGTTCTCAGTCAAAATCGAAAAGAAAAGAAAAAGATGAAGAAGATGAGAGAAATAGGGGGATAATTGATGAAGAGGAAGATAAGATAAAGAGAGACGATGATGGAAAAAATGAAAGAGAAAAAAATCGTTTCTTACTTTTTTCAAGCCAACAAAACTCCCAGCAATTGGAAGATGAAGAAAACCATGTTGGTCATTGTTGTTCTCAGGTGGAAGATGAAGAAGAAGAGAGAAAGTTGCTCTAAGAGGTTTAGAGAGTGACGGTCGATGAACAAAGAGGGAAAGAGGAGACTTTTGATGCATCGAGCCCAACTCCCAGTCAAATCCCACCAAAAAAAGCTGTTACGGAGAGAGGAAGTGGTTTAATTGCCCCCAAAAAGCTGTCAAATTGTCAAGTCCCAGCAAACAACAAACAAAGAAACAAAAGGATTGCTAAATGTCTGAGCAAACAAACGAATTCGCGAGTGGGAATGGACGACCATCAATTGAAAATTCGCACAGGCCGGACGACCAATCAGCCAATACCAACGTGCCACGTCAGCAATTGGAACTCAATTGGAAACAACGGTATTCGCACATAGACTAGATATGTTAATAAACAAAAGCAAGTTAGTGTAATGCAAACCAATTAAGGATAGCAATGGCTCCAGTTTTGGGGCAAGAAAAGCTTTCCTGCCCCTAGTCCCGCTCTACAAAAGGTTTCCTCCGCCCTCATGCTATCCCCACTCCCCCAACCCCTACCTCTCCCCGCTATCCCTGTTTGTGCCCTTGCCCCACCCCTTCATTTTCATTATTAATTTTTTATTTTATTTACTTTTTCTATTTATATAAATCTAGTGATAGTTTAATTAATCATTCTTTTGAAGTTTTAACAAAAAATCACATCATTTTATCATAACAATATAACATTTTATTTATTTCATACAAATATATTTATATAATAACAATAATATAATATTTATTTCATATTATACACACACACAGATAGGCGGGGGAGGGCAACAAATTCCCTCCAGTCACACCCCAATTCCCACACCATTTCTCTCTCTACGGGGCGGGCACCCAATCCCCGTTATCATCCCTAAATTGATAAAGTTGGTGGTGGCACGCACGACTACATGGGGATCCAGTTGGTCCAAAAATAACAATTGAAAAATTACATCATCCCAAACGAAAATATGAGGACTAAAAGTGGTTTATTGAAAAAGTTAACGGATTATTTGAATCACGTTCTCATTATTTATGTTTTAACGAATTATAGGTGAAGTTATTTATGCCTTATTATTTTTACCAAGTAGCGACTCTAGATCCAGATAAAATTTCTCAATTAACCCCGCTAAAATTAAGGTCTAAAATTGATTTGACAAGTAAGTTGCTTACCCGTTCTGCGCCCGATTGGGTTCAATTTGGACCACGCCAAAGACTTGTACTCTTTTGCTTCGTCAGGCAAAAGTTAATAAATCAATGAGGACGCCCATTGAATTTTATATTACCGCCTAACCCGCCCTGCCCCAAACATCTGGCGCCAAATTTATCCCCCCACCTTCCCCAGGCCACAGCACCAAGCCTCCAAATCTCTGCCAATAAGTCAAAACATACATTTTAACAAAATCCCGCCAAAAAGTCCAAAGGATGAAAATTTTCAAAAACCTTTCTGCAGAAGCCGCCAATCTCCCCCCAAAATACAAGAACCCTTCCTCCCTCTAGTCTCTTTATTCATTTCTCCTTTTTCAATCTTCACTCTTCTCTCTCTAGCTTCTCACCGACGATTTCTCTCAGGAACAAGCTTTTTACTCTCAGTTGAATTTCTAATTTTGCTTTCTACATAGTTGATAGAAACTGATATACATAGAGCAGAAGGAGAGGTTGAAGAGAGATGGCGAAAACGGTGAGTCCTGAAGCGATTTCCACCATTTTAGCCAACCCATCACCGGAGTCTTCCTCTGATCTACCCGAAATCGTGGTCCAAGTTCTGGATCTCAAGCCCACTGGCAATCGATATATGTTAGTCCTTTTCTGTCTTGATTTTTCTTATATGCTTTTAGATCCGTTTATTGTTTCCGTAGAGCGTTCCTGCTTTATATTCTTTATAAATTTCAGAATATGACTGTACTAATTCAGATTTAAGAGAAATACTAAATTGAGATTGATTATTGAGAATTTAAGATGCGCAGTTTTCTTTATTTTTGAAGTTTGATTAGGTATAGGTATTGATTTTTTTTCCTTGATGTTTAAATTTAACAAGTTATTATTGAGTTTTATGAAGAACTGTGTTCTGGTCTAGCTACCGCCTACCTGGATTTAGCCCTTAAGAGTAATTTGTATTGGGGTGAGATTCTGTACTTTAGAAAGTTTTGAATTTTGATTTCGTTAGGGTTTTGAACAATTTGAAACATTTAAGAAAAATAGTTTTTGATTCGTGGTTCAGGTTCACAGCCAGTGATGGGAAAATGAAGCTCAAGGCCATTCTGCAATCTGGTTTGTCGTCTGAAGTTGTATCAGGGAATATTCAGAATTTAGGCCTTGTGCGAATTCTTGATTATACACTCAATGACATCCCAACCAAGAATGAAAAGTGAGTTTCTATAATCAATGCCTAATTCTTCAGTTTACAGAAGTATGAATAGTTGTTTTAATGTATTTATGTATGGTTGTTGTGTAGATACTTGATTGTAACGAGATGTGAGGCAGTGTCTCCAGCACTTGATGCTGAATACAAGGCTGAGGCTAATAATGCTGAAGAAACTAGCATTGTCTTGAATCCAAAGGAGGAAGTTGATGTTATGAAAATGGAAGTGAAGAATGGAGGGCCTGGCATCATTTTAAAGCCTAAGCAAGAAATTGTTGCCAAATCGGCTGCTCAGATTGTGAATGAACAGAATGTAAAGTAAGCACTATATGATGTGCTTGCATTTTAATACATAGGTCGTAATTTGTAGGATGACTAGGTTATTTGCTGATTCCTTTTGTTCAAGCAAATGTAAAGCTTCCCTATGAGGCCTGATCTTGTTAAGTTGTGATTGATTTCAGTATGGCACCTGCTGCTCGAATGGGAATGAACAGAAGAATTTATCCACTTCTTTCATTGAATCCTTATCAAGGAATGTGGACAATTAAGGTCCGTGTTACTTCCAAGGGGAGTGTGCGAACTTACAAAAATGCCAGAGGTGAAGGGTGTGTGTTCAATATAGAGTTAACAGATGAAGATGTAAGTTATGATTTTCATCTTCTGTACAAAGCCTGATGTATTGGTACTCTATTTTGTCATATAATCATTAATTGTCTTTCAGGGTACACAAATACAAGCCACAATGTTCAATGATGCTGCAAGGAAGTTCTACGATAAGTTTGCATTGGGAAAGGTTTATTACATATCAAAGGGAACTCTTAGAGTTGCTAACAAGCAATTCAATACTGTAAAAAATGATTATGAGATGAACTTGAATGAAAATTCTGAAGTGGAGGAGGTGAGCAACGAAGCAGCTTTTATTCCTGAAACAAAGTACATTTTTGTCCCAATTGATGAATTGGGTCCCTATGTCAATGGGAGGGAGCTTGTTGGTAAACACCTTCCTTCAGCTATTTGTACTATTATTTATCCTTTTTCCCTAAGAGCAATTTAATGATTTGGATGACTTTGTCTTGTAGACGTTATTGGTGTAGTTCAAAGTGTGTCTCCTACTGTGAGCATTAGGAGGAAAAGTAACAATGAGACCATCCCAAAACGTGACATAACTATTGCAGATGAAACGTAAGCTACCCCTCATGGTTTTGTCTTATAGTAATTATTCCTTTTGTTAATTTTAAGGTTGATAAAAACAATAAGAATATATTTCCAGGAAGAAGACTGTTGTGATTTCTTTATGGAATGATCTGGCCACCACTGTTGGACAAGAATTGGTGGATATGGCTGATAAATCTCCAGTAGTTGCAATCAAGACCCTTAAAGTTGGAGATTTTCAAGGTAATGATTATGTCCCAATAACAATTGATAATTTAAAATTTTCAATAAGACTTCTAAAATTTTTTGCTACAATGTTTTAGGTGTCTCTTTGTCAACTTTGAGCAAAAGCGTTGTAGCAATTAATCCTGAAATACCTGAAGCAAAGAAGTTGAGGAACTGGTAAACTGCCATTCCAGATGTTAGTAAGATGCCACTATATGTAATCCCTTAGAAGGTTTTTTGATTATCTGTGCAGGTTTGATTCTGAAGGCAAAGAAACTTCACTAGCCTCTGTTGGTGCTGGTTTGAGTCCCACTACCAAAGGTGGAGCAAGATCCATGTACTCTGACCGAGTCTTTCTGTCTCATATTGTCAGTAATTCATCTTTGGGAGAGGACAAGGTATTTGTTCCTTAGACTTTTGCAAACATTCAAACTTCTACCTTGCTGCGTAGAGTGTTGCCAAAGACGTCTTCAGAGTACTGTTCTATTAGCATTGCTATCCTTAACTGCATGTTCTTTGTTTTGGGCAGCCTGTCTTTTTCAGCATAAAGGCATATGTGAGTTACATCAAGCCAGATCAAACAATGTGGTATAGGGCATGCAAGACATGTAACAAGAAAGTAACAGAAGCTATTGGGTCTGGCTACTGGTGTGAGGGATGCCAGAAGGATGATAATGAGTGCAGTTTGAGGTTCAAACCTCAAATATAAACTAGTTTGTCAGTTTGCTAATCATATTTTTTGAAATGTTACAAATGCTTTGTCTTGATTTCAGATATATAATGGTAGTTAAGGTATCTGATGCAAGTGATGAGGCCTGGCTCTCTGTTTTCAATGAAGAAGCAGAGAAAATACTTGGATGCTCTGCAGATGAGCTTAATAAGTTAAAAACTGAGGTGAAAAGTCTGCATTTCGAAATTTGATCCAGTACTTTGTTTTCCATGTTCCTGATGGATAATACTCGAGTCTAGTGCAATCTCTTCCTTACCATATTTCTAATTGATTGTTTAAATGTTGACTTTGTCAGGAAGGGGAAACATCTTACCAAATGAAATTGAAGGAAGCTACATGGGTGCCTCACCTTTTCCGAGTTAGTGTCACACCACATGAATACAATAATGATAGGAGGCAGAGGATAACAGTCAGAGCTATTGTTCCTCTTGATTATGCAGCAGAATCCAGATATTTGATGGAAGAAATATCAAAAATGAAAATCTCTCAGTAGTATGGCTGGATGTTGTTTTGCTTGAATCATGATATTTAGTCAATGCGCTTTCATCTTTTTAAAGGTGTTTTGGCATGATAATGACTACTGACTCCATGGGCTATATCATGCCAGTGTAAAATATGTGCTCTTTTGATAGCATAGCTCGATCTTTGCTTTTTCAAGGATGTAATTAAGCAGTTGCTAGAATTCAGTGCATTCTAACTGTTGACTAATTTATGGAGCCAAGGCCATTCCTTTTCTTAATAGAGTGATGTTTCATGTATTTTATAATTTTTTTTCCAGAATTGCTGATTCTTTGCTACTCTTCACACGAGGTTCTGTGCTCTTGAAAGCTATGATAGTATGTATACCACTTTGTTCAAACAAAACTAGAAAAACAATGAATCAGGATATTTGAGCTACAGGTTTGGCTTTGAGGCAAGCTACAAAGGAAATTTGACCAGGTAAACTGGATTCTCAGTTTCATAGCCTTAATCACGTGAAATAAGAAAACAGTTGCTTCACTTCCTGCCTTCTGTAAGAAGCAAAACAAAATTGTTCTTTTGTTGCTTCAGGCATGCTAGAAACCCATAGAACTTAATTAAATATATCACAGGAATGTGTGCAATATTTCTGGCGCACCCAGCTTCCAAACGAAAACTTACTAGTAAGTTTAGTATTTGATTTTCAAGGAAACATTTAATTCAACCGGATTCATTACATTATACCAGTCTTCCAAGAGTAAGCCTAATCTTTTCAGGAGTAAAACTCCTAGTCTCACAGTTTATGACTACCTTTTCCAATTTTGTCGCTTCAAATTAAATTGTTGATTTGTGAGGATCCGAAAAAATTTCTTTATTTTATTTTATTTCTTCAAATACATTTTCATTACTTTACTTTATTGCCTTAATTTTCTAGATATTTTTATAAGTGAATCAAATTTTTAAATCATTTTTCTTGTATAAGTTAGTACATGTTAAGTTCGTAGTACATTAGAGAAGTAGGATCCATTAATGAGGTAGGTGCGATAAATTTTTTAAGATTAGGAGAAATTTTGTGCAAAGGAATATTATTTCATAAGGTGTTATGGAATAATTAGAGATTAGCAAGATATTTTAGTAATTGAAAGACAAAAGAAATGAGGATTAACCTTGGAAGGACATTTGTCACAAAATCCATGGAGCTTTGACTTTGATTTGGACTATTCTTGTCCTTTAATAAAAACAAAAAAAATTGACCAAAAATAACCATCATCTTTCTGTTTCTTGGCCGAATGCTTGAGAGAGAAAAGAGAGAAAAAAAAAGCTTCAACTTTAACCTCCATTTTTTGCTTGAATCTTTGAGTTTTCACCATAAACTTGTAATCTACTCCATAAAAGTTGACCTTTAGGAAAAATTAAGGGCTTTGGTGAAAAGATTTTGGAGAAAGAAACTCCTGGCTTCCATTTCTTATTAGGGTTTCAAGGTAATTATATTAAGAAACTCTCTTTTCTTTTATTACTTGCATATGAGTAGATTTAGGTATTGATTTGGTAGTTTAAATGAAAATTTTCATGGTTTAAGTGGTAATTGAAAATTTTCAGCTTTGATGGTGAAATTTCAGCTTTGATATGATGTTTTGAGATTGGCCATGAACTAGTAGTTTTGCCATGTGAATCTTCTAATTTTTATATGTTATTTTGGTTTGCCTATGGAAAATTTCAATTTGTAGTTGAACGGAGTGTCAACGGATTTAGATCAAATTAATGCAACGGAAAAATTGGCTCTTGAGAGCCATCTATGTCCTTTATTGGAACTACTCTGTATAAATTGTGGTGTTTATTTATACCTTTATTTGATGCTTATATTTGATCGATTAAAATTTTAATTATGTGATTTGTGACTGCGTGACCTTTTGGTACCTCATTGGGCGAAAGCTTACTCTGTTATCTTTATTTTTCTTACAGGGGGCGAAATTTTTGGAGTGTGATTTTGGAAAAAAGAGTTGAGTTAATTATAATTTTATTTTTGTTTAAACTCCTCTGTATTAATAAACCTCACATATGTTTGTATAAGTTTGGATATTCTAGCTTATATTTTAAATTGAATGTTAGAGATTTTATTGTACATAGTTTTGGGTTGATGATTGAAAGTTAAATTACGTGTTTTAGTACTTTTGTGACTTTTCGAATTAGTTAGTTTTGACGAGAATTAGACAAACAGTCCGCTAACACTCGGAGTACACCCTAAGAGAAGGTGGGATGGTCACATGATTCATCATTCATGTAACTGATATCCAAACACAATGGATCGCACTAAAAGAATAGCTTCTTTAAAGTTAAAGAAGCGTCCAAAAGAAGGATATCTGGTTAAAAGGACTCTATAGTCTATTACAAAGCATCGACGGACAAGATTTCCAGTTCAAGAATTAGAAAACCTATCCCAATTTCGTCTCATCACACCTATCCCAAATTAGTTTCTTCTGTTTTGCAATACACTCAATACACCGTTTCAACTGTCAAGCTGAATCAGAAACTCTACATACGTGCGATATTATTTTCTCAGTAACACCTCTTAACCAAAATACATAATCATTACAAAATACTCGAGAAATTTAATTCTGCAAGCACTAGCTTAGTCCTCATACCATAAAACCAAGAAAAAAGAAGAAGATAAAATTGGAATTTAGTTATAAGAATTTCTAAATTTGGAGATCATATATGCAATCTTGTCTAGTAGTTTAGATGCACTTTCCTCTCCCATTGAGAAAGGATTGGTCCATTCTTGGTAGTGATGGAGGCTGCCTGTAAAGTCCGTGAAAAGCCCGTCAACTCCAATCTTCTTGATCCAGTAATCGTACTCATTATATGGATCTTGACTGAAGTTAAAATGTAAGAACACATTCTCATTCCGGCAAGTGAATGGGTGCACCTACAATGGTTAAGCAAAAGTAAATGAAGATCTTACCACTCGTTTAAAAGCTTCAGAGAAGAAAAAGAATAAGCAAAAGCAAAATAACAGATTCAGAAGCAAAAGCATCAGGAACATCAAATGCCGCTTTGGTAAGTGATAATGGATGCGGTTAATTGTACAAAATAGTGAAATACATGTCATGTTGCCCAAACATGTATCTCACTAACCAGGTAGAACCTTTTACAATAAACAGATAGATAAAGTCTAGTAGAAAAGATGAAACCAACTTAAAAATTGGGGAATCATGTATAACATTACAAAATATCACAACTTTCGTTGGAAATTTTTCTATATGGTCACCAGCTACTTCGTTTGGCTCCAACATGAACTCATATGGGATGTTTTCCAGCATCCTCTTCAGTTTAGCAAACATAACTCTAGAGATAAATTTGGCATAATCAAAAGCATACCTGAAGGTTGTAAGCATGTGATCTTGTAACAAGATCAGTAGGTGTTTGCAGATAATTATTTGAAGCAGGAACTATTGAATCTTTCCAAGGTCCAATGCCCACGACATAATCTTTGATGAAGTCAAAGTAACTGTTGGAAGTGATTTCCCAGTATGACTGACATTTTAGGGTCAATATCAATGTCCCAAAAAATACAAATGGTATTCGAGGTATAACTACAAACATTGAAGTAAGGATTGAACACAAACTATTTCTTAGCTTTAAGTTGATATAACAATTCGGCCGAAGTTCATGTTGTCTTTCATATTGTCTTTCATATAAAAGGGAACAAGTTAATTAAATGTCACTAAATGATCACACAAAACCCAGCAAGCAATTGTAATAAACTAGACGCATGCATGAGAGAGACTTCCATAGACAGCAAAAAAGCGCCGTCTCCACAAAGAAAAAGGAGCAAAAGTTATACAAGACCCAATGAAGCCATTGCTCAAACACAGATTAGTGTTTTTCCAAGAATCCAAATTTGATTATCATGTCATAAGAACAAAAATGAATTGGAGAAAGCATGCATGAGAGAGACTTCCATATACAGCAAAAAGTATCATCTCCAAGAAAGAAAAAGGAGAAAAAGTTTGTAGCATCTCAGTAGGTCGCTGGATTCATAGTATGACAGCAACAATAGCTCTGTTTTTTCACAAACTAGCTAGCTATCATATCCACAGATTTCCATGTCATTAAGTAATCTTCCAAGACCCAAATGAAGCAATTGTATTCATAAGAAATCCAAGTCAGAAGGCACTTTCAGCTCTAAACGTTCTTACAATTCCTATACTTTTACATGTTAACAAGGAGGCCAAAGAACTAAAGAGAGAACCTGATTGGTGTCTTGAGTAGGTGTAGTGGCATCATCAATTAGGAGGATCTTAGGCAGGTCTGTCAGGTGTGAGATGTAAATCAAAGATGTTGGAGCAAAAGACTGAATAAATGCAGGCTGTTTCAACCATTGTTTTGACAAATAAGTTCCCTTGTATCCATACTTCTTCAATGTATCCACAAACTTGTCTTCAAATTTCTTACCAATTGGCCATTTCACCTGTTGCATATAGCTGTCTAAATAAATATATATTCAGAAAATGTAGTTCCCATGCAAGATTTAGTATCTTCATTTGTAAAAAGGTAATTCAGATGGAACACTGTTGTAGCAAAGGGGATATAGAACTTACATGTTGGTTGATAAATACTGGATTTTTTATCTCTGGATATATCCCCACCACCCTGGGAGCACCTAGTGCAATTGATATGAAATCTTCAAAGATAATAATAGAAAATTTTCCTGTGAAATATTTTTAAAAAGTAGTTCAGGGATAAAGGGTTTTATTTTGTCATGCATGAAAGAAAACATACTGTGTCAAAGCTTTTCACAGCATGGCAAAGAGCGAACTGAATAGCAAAATTCATCAACTACCAGAACTCAGTTTTGTTAGCATAGAAGAAATTGACTAAAAGAATAAAGTCTACCATGCATTAACTTAAGGAACGGTAAAAAAGAAAAATAAGGGGAGTCATTGGGTTCTTAATCATAACAGTTGTTCTTTTCAAAAGATAGCTATATCAGTTGGCTTATTTGAGAAACAAAAGCTGATTAAGTGGATGGTCATGCACTATAAGACGTCTTATTTTCCATCCTCCGCATGCCACCACTGCTATACTTACTACCAACAACCACAATAATTGGGCAACCTCCAATTTAACTTAAGCATTGTACTTCCAATTTGGTTCATGAAAATAGACAAAATTTCCACATAATTTCATACTGTTTTAGATGATAACAAAAGAAATTGGAATATGAATACTTTCATAAAGCAGGATAGGTCCCAAATGGTGTTCTTGCAAAATCTTAGTACCAATATTTTGAAGTGATAAATGTGCAGGTAGTAAAGGTCCAAGAAAACAGTCACATCTCCTGTAGTGTTGATGATAATGAAGAAGTGAAATGAAATTAAGCATAAAAACATGGAATACTTCATTACATATTTACACATACAGATATGTCACAAAGTTGTGGAGAAATGCATAATAACAAGTTTAACATGAAATTCTAAAATAATCAACAGGGACAGCAGAATGAACTGACCATTGTATTGTTGATCCCTGAAAGGAGATCTCTGGTTGACACGCAATGACTTCAGTTCTTCTAGCGTGAAATCAACTAAACATAAAAGTATTTGTTGAAGGTTACCATACAATCCTGGGAATGATGGCTAATTTAAAGGATGAGTTTCAAAATGTAAATACTATGTGTCATCCTTATCCATCAGAAGCAATAAACACCATAATAATGAAAAAGCTACGAAGGTTAAATGCAAAAAATTGAAACAGTCAAGGACCATAGACATTTGGTTAATAGAACTAAATGTCATTATATCCTTACTGGTAAAATAGCCAGTGATGTTCTTGCCTTGGACCTCATAGGTCCTCTTTCGACTTTCAAACTTCTTGTGCTGAGCAATGTCAGTTGTAGCATCAAGTGTTAAATCATGGAAGCATATAAGAATACCATCTTTGGATGCTAGTATATCAGTTTCTATGAAGTCAGCACCCTCTTCAATAGCTCTCTGCAAGGAAATGAACTCTCATGGAGGGTGACTTTGTCAGACAGAAGTGTAATCCAAGGAAAGTATTGCATGATCACTTCTGAGAAATGAATCTATGGATTCAAGAAAACCTGGAGAAATCTCAAGACCAGTTGGAAAAGTTCCCACCAAAATATGTTTATTGAGTGAATAGGCTGAATAAAATAAACCTAGAGAAACCTATTTATAGGCTACAATGTCTTATAACAAAAAAAAGAATGAAATAACTCAAGAAAATGTAAAAATAACTACAAGTAACGAATCTGTCCACCATGGGATCCGGCCCTGGATCCAATGCTCAAGAAAGCAGGATCCTAGGCCAGACTGAGATCAGAAGCATCTCAAAATCCAGCATGAGATCTGGCACCACCTTGGAGCTCTCTAGGAAAGGATCCTAAGTTGGATCAAAGTCGAAGAGCTCAGAAATTTGCCTCATCTGACCAGCTTCAAAACTGGCTCTAGGGCCTTTAGGATTCAGGGCCAGATCTCTTCAGAATCTTGTCCACAGCTCCAAAGATGTTTTACATCACTTTATGGAGAAAGCTAGTTCAGTTTCTATTTCAGCATCAAATTTTGTTTAAAGAAGTATTGCCACCCTACAGTTTCTGGTTCCATTTTGCAAACATATCTCTGTATTTCCCTGAGCTGAATCCAGATCTCTTCATAATCTTGTCCACAGCTCCAAAGATGTTTTACATCACTTTATGAAGAAAGCTAGTTCAGTTTCTATTTCAGCATCAAATTTTGTTTAAAGAAGTATTGCCACCCTACAGTTTCTGGTTCCATTTTGCAAACATATCTCTGTATTTCCCTGAGCTGATTAAATTTTCGCAAACGCTCATTGCCTAATGATTGGTAGGAACTTGTATTGAATAATTATACTGAAGCATGAACTACCTAATCTGTGACTGTCCATGAGTATAACTGAACATACGAATTTGGAGTGAAAGTGACTGAAGTATATAAATAAATGTACCTTACATATATACCTTGTATGCAGAGGCAGTCTCCTCAGGAAATTCACCACTTGACCCTCGATGTGCGATGTTGTAAGGTCGAAAAGTTTGCAGTGGTTGTTTACTTCTATCATTTCTTCTGCTAGGAAGCGGGTAGAAAGGCCTTGCAGCACACTCAACCAATAATAGCAGCAAAATGGAACTTACAGTACCTGCTATTTGCATTTATGAAAAAGCTTATATAACTATTGCAAGTACATAAAATATGTGCATACACAATCACGGGAATGAGATTCACTTGTATATCATTTTCCTCAAATAGAGTGATGTTTTCACTTCTCTCAATGTCTTTACATGATTTCAATAAACAAAATTTCTGTAACACTTTCAGAAAATAAAAATAGTCTTTTGCAAACTGGCAAAATAAAAATAGACTTTCTTTTCACGTATAAATAGCAGAATCTGGCAACAAAGGTAGAGTATCCCGCCACTCTATCACTTGATGACTCTTTAAATGCAAACTGGATTTACAACTTTGGTGTAAAGCTGCTTTTCTCGTTTGTAACTATTGGCCCAAACCACCAAAAGTAATGATACTATCAAATAATTAAGCCAAAACTAAGGAGTGAATGCACAAAATTGGTGTATAATAACAAGCAAAGCGGACACTAAATGAGTCATATACTTATGGCAGTCGAATGAAAGGGAGTCACTTAAGAGGCATAAGTTAATAAAAGAGATATCAGCCGATCAGTGAATCACATTTGAGACTGGTACAAATCCCTGAATCTTAAGGAAAGAGTTCCCAAAAGAAGAAATATTTTTCAGTTGCTCATCTCTTCTTCATCCTCACCCTCATTTCTCTCATCTCTTTTTTCCAATTTATATTAACTCTATTTCTCCATTACTCATTCTTTCATTGACTTTGTCATCCCTTGCTATTATATGTCAGCTCTATTCTATATGAGAATAGGACTTCTAAATGTAGCTCATGTCAAGCTTTGTTTTTGTTTCGGTAGCAGCAATTACCGCAAAGTTTCCATTTCCACATGTAAGTGGTATCATCGAGCTTCATGTTTATTTGTGTATGAATTTTGATTTCACTTACAACATTGAGAGACTGATTAAAACAAAGTTTGAGCACGTGAAAGTTAGTGTCTTTTATCATCATTGCACAGTCAGCTAGTAATTTAGGTAAGTCCTTGAGCATACAAGGCATCCGGACAGCACTACACTCAGCAAATAAATCGGTCAAGTCAGTGGTGAAAAACAACCTAACATGTTTAAGCAGAGCCCTTCGGAGCAAATTAATGACTGTTTCCAAAAGCATGACAAAGCTTTGCAAATAACATGCTGTTAATGCCATCATCAGATAATGCTAAATTCCACCCAAGCAAGGAGTCAAGTAAAACACAAGTTATGATATCTGACAGCTCCCTATAGGGTCAATCTATACCAAAAATCAACAAACTCACACCAATAGCTGCAGGCAATTTCCTGCCAAAGACTCTAATTCTTATTTCCAAAACCAAGTTCCATTGGTTTATCCAAGGAGTTCTCAGCTGCCTTATTTTCTTTACTCATTGAATTTAAGCTCAAAAAGCTGAGATAATCCTCAAGCGGACTTCACTAAATCATTACCAAGATCCTTTACCACGATTAGTTCAACTTAGCTACAAATTCGTATATTCCCAATCCACGGTTGCCAACAGATTAATCCACAAAAGAAGAATGAATGCCACAAACGACAGAAATGCATACATGACCAACTAGTTCAATCTATCTCATATATAAGTATATTCTCCTATGGATTCTCTACAATTGAGATTATAGGCAAGAAATAAGATTTGGATTTGGATGCTTACGGACTGACGTCATGAGGATCCCCGTTCCTGTTCCTGTTAGTGCGCCCTTGACGGATTCCTCCTCGTTTGAAATATCCTAACCTATCCTATCCCAATCCTATTCTATCCTAATCCTAATTCTAAAATACATAAAACGCCGAATGATGAGCTACAGTTGATTGTCTCGATTTCGATGCAATTTTGCCACTGATTTTGGATTTTTGTGTCTTTTAGTATTATGGGCGGCCAGTTGTGGAGTTTATTGCCTGCTATTGCTGCTGTCCTCATATTACGTTTTGTCATTTTTATTCCAATCATGTCCTTTTGTGCTGGTTTCTTTGTAATTTCGTTGTTAATTTTATACTTTGCGGTCTTTAACTTGTCATCTCTCTTAATTATTGTTTCTTTGCTTTTGTTTCTTGCAGCTATGCAGCTAGGCCTGTCAACGGGTCGGGTCTAGACCCGGATCCGGACCGGATCCGTGAAATTATTGTGGGTATGGGTAGGGATTTAATTCCGTTTCCCGGATCCGGATCCGGATCCGTTTTGTCAAACAAAAAAACGGGTCGGATACGGAATATAGTATTCCGACCCGTATTAGACCCGGATCCGGATATAAATGAATTAATAATTTAAAATATATATATTTATAAATATAATTTGATTAGGGTGATGTATTTTAATAAAGTTAATTTGATTTCTTTTCTTATTTGGTTTTTTCTTTGCATTAGTTAGAAATTAGTTTACAAATATATTTTTTTCTCATTTTTATTAGAAATTATAAATTTTGGTAAATTTGTTCGGATAGACCCGGATCCGGATCCGGGACCCGCCGGATCCGGATCCGGAACATAGAATAAAAGACCCGTCGAGTAAACGGGTCGGATCCGGATCCGGCACAGTAATTCGGGTCCGGGTCCGGAATAATGAATTCCGGCCCGGACCCGGCCCGTTGACAGCCCTATATGCAGCCATTACCTTCTATTACCTAATGCGGACACGAATTTTTTGAGCTATATAAATATAAATATAAATATATATATATATTCTTGCAGCCTATTTGTGTGCCCTTTTACATATATTCATTTTCTCCAAAATATATATGTCGACAAAAATAATGATTTTCTAGAAAAAAATATATACATATATATATATTGACAGAAATTTTGTGTGTCCCTTCTGATGCCCTTTTTAGATTTAGTTTTGCATCCATGTAGAAAATATCCGAATGTGATAAGTTTAATGATTAAAACAGGAAAAATTTGACTAAATCTCATAACTAACTTTGGATAGATTGAAAGGATGCCTTAAGTTTGATCCGATCAAATCTTTGCCTTCCCTTGTTTCAACAGTGACTCTCGAACCTCTTGTTTTATTTTTATTTTCGAAGATCTGGAGTCATCTTACTTGTTGTTTTTTTATTTTTTTACTATAAACATTTTTGAGTGATTTGATATACCTAATTTCAATACCAAGTGACGACTTCATTTTTCTAAAAACCCTTTTAAACTATCTTTTTGGGCCAAAACCGTTGCATTTTTCAAAATTTCATTTTAGGCCTTTTTTATTTATTTTTAAAATTATGTGGCATTTGATAAGAGGGTTTCGGAATGAAGAATTGGAATAAATCTCATAATTGTTGTTTGGTTACTACAATTGGAATTGAAATTTTAGAATCATATCTAAAAATTAGGAATTTCCCAATTCCCTAGTAACCTGGAAGGTTTTAGATAAAACCCAAGTTTGATTAACGTTTAGAAATGGGGCCCATCCCACCACCCTTTAAAAAATTAATATATAATATATATTATAATTATAATATTTAATTATAATTATATAATTATTATAATATTAGTATAATTATATAATATATTTATAATTATTATATACATATATAATATAAATATATATATTTTATAATTATTTAATTAAATATAATTATAATTATATAATATATAATATAAATTTATTAATATTATATAATAATATATTTATAATATTTATAAATGTATATCATCTGTGCATATAATTATAATATATATGTGCATATAATAACATATTATATAATTATAATTATATTTATTATTATAAATATACTAATAATTATATTTAATATATATTATAATTATATAACATATTAATATAATTAATATATATTATATAATTATAATTCTATATTTATATTATAATATTTGTATAATTATATATATAATATTTAATTTAATTAGTTACAAACTTATAATAATGATATTATTAGTTATATGTAGTATATAATGTGTATTAGTATATGTAATATAATTGATATTTTAAATTATACTAATAATTATACATGTTTACTAATAGAAATTATTAATTAGATATACTAAATTTACTAATGCATTTAATTAGTGAAAATTTTTTTATATCTCGTTTTGAAAGAACCAACGAACCAAACATCAACTATAGTAATGATATGCATTCTTGGTACTGAACCAAACAGATGTATTGGAATGACTGACTCCATTTCAAACCCAGGATGAATGATCCCAAATCCGAATCCGATTCCAAGATGGGAACCAAACGCCACCTTAGAAAACACATTTTCATACATACCCCGTCGAAGACGAAACCCGTATTCATTTGGCCTAGATCTAGACGACTAATATCAACGGTTTGGTAGCGGAAAACTTGACCCTAATTAATCCTAAAAGTCACGAACAATATTGATACTATCTCAACTCGTAACCAATCGAATTAATGAACCAAATTTGTAAGGTAGAGGAACGCCACAATCAATGTGGATACTTGATTGATAAGTTCAATTGAATACTCTCAAGATTTTCAAGTATTCAAGAAAAGCTCTCTTGGAGAGAGAAAGTGAATAAACTCACGTAATTTCTGTAAAATTCTCAATAACCCAAACATTGGAAAAGACTAGGCTATTTATAACCTTACAATGACTCAAAACCGTAATGCTATTTGGACTAAAACTCGGCTGCCTTTACTCACTAAGCTGCCCGAATTTAACCACCTAATTAAACTACTTAAATGACTAAACTAATCAACTAGGATTTGGCTGAATTAGAAAGTAACCTAGCTGACTTATTAAGTTGGAAAATAATAACTAGAACAAACATCTAAAACATTAATCATAAGGTAGCTTTGTTGATCCTCTTTGTATTCTTCCTTTGGCTGCATTCACCACCAAGGTTTGTAAAATCGGGATCCTACGTAGGATCGATTTTAGTTTCACAGAATTGGATCGTAGGATCGTAAGATTCCACCAAAAGTTCCTAAATTTACTAAATTAATGAATTTAAAATTCATATACCATTTTGTACCTCCTAAAAGATATCAAATAAATAAATTACTCATAAATATATAACATTTTTTACTTACTATATGACAAGTAATAAAGAAGAGAACATAAACTTGTTATCTGTCATGATTTCAAGTCTTAAAATCAAATGCTTTACAGTTTACACAATCATAATATCCAAATATAAAATAATTATTAACCTCCAATGATGAAATCTAAACACATGGCTGCCATCTAAGCAATGACATCTGTGACGGCCCCACTTCACCCTAAGACGAACCAAAGGGTTCGGCGGACCACCTGCCCAGTTCTCGCCAGGACTACGGAGTTGAATCACACAAACCCAATATAGCGCACAAACGAATCCCCAAGAGAACAATCAATCGAAAACTACTAAGTTGAGAAACATGAGTTCTACACCGTAAGGTACCATGGTACTTCGATTAAACGCCTCAACGGAAACGAAAATGAAGACGAAAATGCAAATGGAAAGTGGACACATCACAATCCGACCAAGATACGACCGGATTTGGTGAACAGTTCCCGCCAGAATTTTGTTTCCTTGTTCAAATGCCGCGCCCGTTCGATCGTCCAATGGTTACAAGTAGCATCTCAACAAACGCAAAGGTACCATCTCAAATGAATACACTTAATGTACATGATAAAACACTTATATACATACATTGAAAACTTTACAATTAAAAGCGTGATACTTAATTAAAAGACAATTAGGGTTTTGATTACACAAGAGCTAACACAAGAACGTTTACACTAGCTCAACCCTTTTCTCAAAATCACGGTTCAAAGTGTGGTTCCCTATAAGGAAAACAAAGATAAAGGGAAGGGGATGAGCTTACGCTCAATGAGGTACCAAAATAATAGCAATTAAGAATCATGGAACATCATATTCAATTAGTCACATATGCAAATCAAATAAAGAAATGAATAAACACCATAGATAGAAAGGATACGGGTGGCTCTCAGGAGCCCAAAATTTTCGGTTGCAGTACTTGATCCAAACCCATTAACTCTCTGTCAACGTATGAAGAACAACCATGTCCGTAGACCCCCACTTTACACCAAATTCCGTCCACCAAACTTACCCCTTACCGGGCCCGAACACTTCAACAGAAACAGAAGTGGTAATACTCGAGTATACCGGAATCAAGAGTCTCAATACCCAAAGATTCTTAGAAACAGACTACTGTGGTTCGTTATCTAATCGACCTGACCCTTGCCTGCTCGACTCGAGTAACTAGCCACAGGTTTTGAGTTTGGAGGTCGCAGACTTATGCAGAGAACAGATACAGAGAGCAAGTACAGACTTATACAGTATGCAGGAAACAAAGTAAATAGACGAGAGAAACGAGAGTGATAAAGTACACCCTCGTTTCATACAGAGTGTATAGAAGTCACGGATAGCCAGATAAGCAACAAATTAGGGAAGTGGTACACTCACCAGTTCAAGTAAAACAAATTCAAACGTTCCCCCCCCCCCCGAAGTACTTCCTGGATCACCAGCACGTCCTAAAATGATCAAAGTAAAACAATTATGGTTCCTATGGGAACGACATTTACAAATTAAACTCAACTATGAGTCATATGCCTAACCAAACGAACTACGAATGCAAGGGTGCAAAAGCGTGATTTTGGAACGAAAAGGTAACGAGAGGACCTAAGGCTTGAATGACCCAAAAGCCCTTCATCTCTACCAAAAAGGGCAACTCAAACTTAAAGGGACCAAACGGCCGAGAAAATTGGACAGCATCTCTCCTAAATTTGCTTACTTTTCCATCCTACAATCAACACCAACTCATCTCAAATCAATCACAATTCGACATACAAATCATAAACACACCTTTCGGCATAACAATCACAACTGAACCTACACTTATCGGATTGAAACGAATTTTATAGCGTTTCAAAACCAAGACATATACCAACATTTCTTATGAAGACTTCTACAGCCAAATCATGCATTTTCAGGGTAAAAAATGGAAATCTCCACGAAAACAGAAATCTGTCCGCGAAACAGGGCTCATGGGTAGTCAAGGGTATTTCGGTCATTTCACATGTTACAGTGCTCGGATCGAGCTGAAATTTTGTAGGCAACTAGTTAAGACCATTTGCTACAACTTTCATGTTTTAACCTAAGCCTGATTCGGCCTCTAACATGCACAAATAAAGCCGGTCAGAACAGGGCAGATTGGAACCCTAAAACTGAAATTTCCGCACAAAACTGAAATTTTTCGCAAACAATTGCAATTAACACACAAAGGCTTCATTTAACACAATTTAGAGCTATCAATCCAAGGCCAATCATAACCATCATAAGAAAACAGAAAAATCCCAAAAAAAAAAAATCAGAAATTTATCTAACTCCACTTTAATCCATGAAATCTTCCATAAAACAACCTATTTAGCTACCACAAGTCACTAATTTACCACTATTAGGAACAAAGAGTGAGTTTCCAAGTAAAATACCTTGACACCTCAGGAAGGTAGTAGCTTAGTGTCTTTCCTTCCAAAATAGCTCCACAAACACCTTGGAAACTACATTAACTAGCACTTTTATGGAGTAGTTTGCGATTTAATCGGTTGGAATTCAAGATTTGGACAAGAAATTGAAGTGGAAGATGAAGAACTCTCTTGGTTTCTCTTTCAATTTTTCGGCCAAAGGAGACAAGAAAATGAAGCAATTTTGGTCAAAAATCTGATTTTAGTAAAGTTAATAACCTTGGTAAAAAATCCAACTTCCAATGGTTTTGTGACAAATTGTCCTTTAGGGTTTCAATCTTATCCTTTTATCTACAAATGGTAACTTATCTAGCTAACCTCTAATTGTCTCCTAGCACCTTGTAAAATAATATCCCTTTATACAAATCATCCACTAATCGTCAAAAATTTATCGCACTTAGTGCACTAGCGGGTCCCACGCCCATAATACACTTCAAATTTAACATGAACGATCTTATACTAGGAAAATGATTTAAAAACTATACTCACTTATAAAATCTTTAGAAAAATTAAAATAAAGGGAAGAAAATGCATGTGAAATAAAAGAAAATAACATAATATAATGAAGGGAATTTTACGGGTTCTCACAACATCTGTTAGGATGCCTTGAATCAGGTTTTCAACCTACGGCAATTCGACTATGTTACGTGTCGCTGAGCTGTTCGGGGGTTTGGACCTATTTTTGGGTGCTTTTTTTGACTTTTTGAGCAAAAATTGTTAAAACATTGCAATTAAAGGCTGCAATTCTTTGATAAATTATAAGCCTACCCCAAATATTTTCATTTACTTGCAAAATGGAGTCTCGTATTTCACATATTAGCAAAATTTTGTAGGATCGATGTAGGATCGTAGGATCGTATGATTCTATACGATTCTACACGATCCTACCGATCCTACTCGATCTTATGGTCGATTAATGCAATTTACGATTCTGAATGCGATCCGGATCGATTTTGGTTATCCGGATCGTAGGATCGTGTGATCCTACGATTCGGATCGCGATTTTGACAACCATGTTCACCACTTGAACTCATGTAGTTCCTTGGGTTGCATCATTCCCCTCCTCTTGGAAGAGATTTGTCCTCAAATCGTAGGTTCGCTTGGATAGCAACAGTGTGGGAGCAACTCGCATAAGCACCAGCAGTAACGCATGGCGTTTGTACAATCGCCAGATGTACACAAATAACTTCTTCAGCGAGGTTGTGAACCAATGAGCCCTAAGCCGATTCTCGCACCGAAGTATGGTGGGGATCCTATGAACAATCTGCTTACACTTGCTCCATGTAGGCCCATGAGTCTGCTTGAACACACTACGTATCGACCGTCTTGCAACAAAGGTTCATGATGGCTAAACATGAACAGAACGCCACCTGCAAATGTACCAGTCATATCCAGAAAATAAGGGTCTTCATAGTGATGTGCAAACAAATGAGCAAAACTAGCAAATTGATCGCGTAAATTTTCAAAATCTAGCGATGGTTGTTGTTCAAGAAAATCTGCTAGTGTGGTTTGGGCTGGCTTGGCCTGGGCAGCTTCAATACCTGCATGCAAACTACAAGATTCAGCCTTTAAAGAACCAGAAATTTGCTCAAAAATGGGAACAATGTCATGTAGGAGTGGAGAATGAGGTGTAGAATAAGATTCAAGTGGAACTACTCCCTTTGAGACATGATTAAGCTCTTCGACAGGGAAGACAGCTCTAGGAGAAGACATGTGCATGAAGTGTTGGAGAGCTAATTTGTCGCTTGAACTACAAAGTCCTTGAAGGCACACGAGCTCTCAAAAGGATTTAGGAATTGAACAAAGTAAGAGGAATGCACTTGCTCCTTGCTCCAGTTGCATAAAGGAGACGGTGTTGAACAAAACAAAGGTTAGTGGGTTAGAAAGTGAATAATCTTTCGCACAAATGGCTTGTGCAAACATGCTAAACTTCCCATCTTTTCTTCCCACTATGGCGGACTGATTTTCGTCTTTGTCTCCTATATCGTGCTCCGTCCTTTGTTCACTTTGCATATTCTTTTGTTTACTTCCAACTTTATCTAGGTCCCACTCCCTTTGAAGCATGTCTTGATCTTCTCGCACTTGCTTGGGAGTAAGTGGGGCAAGAGTAATCTTTCTATCCCTATAAAAAAAAGAATATTTGTTAGTATGACCTTCATAAATAACCTTCTTATCGTATTGCCATGGGCGTCCCAAGATGATATGAGTGGCTTGCATCGGCACCACGTCACACAATAGCTCATCTTCATATCTACTAATGCTAAATTTCACAGGCGCTTGTTTGGAGACACGTACTTCACCACAATCACTAAACCATTGCAGTTTATAAGGGCTAGGATGATCCCGTGTAGGTAGTTGTAGTTTCTTCACCATTAGAGAACTTACTACATTAGTACAACTCCCACCATCGACAATCAAACTACACACTTTGCCATTAACAAGACATCGTGTATAGAAGATGTTCTCCCGTTGCACATCCTCTTCAATGCATTGTGCCTTGTAACCAATCCTAAGCCAATGGGTTGATCGATAGGAACCTCTTCACTTGATTCGTCACCAGCATCCTCCATCAATGGCGGCATTCCGTCATACTCCTTTTCATCATCGGTGATGACGTCTCCATTAGGAAGCACAATCATTACTTGCTGATTTGGGCATTGGTTTGCAATGTGATCGACACCTTGACACTTCCAGCACCTCGTATCTCGATTCCTAGGTTTTGAGGTCTTGTTTACTGGTTTGGAAGCTCCTCTAGAATCGAATTTAGAAGCATTTGGTCGAGGGTTGATGGATACCTCTTGTTTCAGCCATGGAGTTGTTGGATTACCAGTGGCTATATCATCTACCCTAGGCTGGAAATTTCGCTGATTTGAAGTGTAAATAGAGGTACAATTTCTGGTTGTACCCCTCCTCTTGAGCTGTCGCTCAATTTTGATCGCCTTCTCCACCATGTCCTCTAGTTTGACATAGTATTGTAGCTCGAGTTGGTCAGCAATTTCCGGTCTCAAACCACTGAGATAATGCACCATTGTCGCTTCCCCATCCTCATGAATGTCAGCTCTGAGCATGGAGATTTCCATGTCCTTGTAGTAGTCCTCAACCGAACGATTTCCTTGGGACAAGGTTTGAAGCTTTTAGTACAAGTCTCTATGGTAGTGACTTGGTACAAATCGCTTCTTCATGAGGCATTTAAGCTCAGTCCAAGTGGTTATAGATGGGTCACCACACCTTCTTCGGCTTGTAACCACTTGATCCCACCAAACTATAGCATAGTCGGTGAATTCTACCACGGCCAATCTCAACTTTTGCTCATCCGTGTAATCGTTGCAGTCAAAGACTAACTCCACTTGCCTCTCCCATTCAAGGTATGTATCTGGATCAGATTTGCCTTGAAAAGGTGGACTTTTCATCTTGATGCCTTTGATTGTGTCCCCTACGGGTTTGATACTCCTCCGCGGTCTTCGTTGTCCATGGTCGAATTCGTCATCCGAGTTAGAGTCACTAAACTCTAGCATGGGTCTATCACGGTTCCTCCTACCTTGAAGAATTCCTTTTGAGCTGCTTTGTGACTTTTCCAGCCTACCAAGGCGAGCATTCATAGGCTCAAGCTTTTGATCCAAGAGACGTCCCATCTCCTCCTTCAAACTTTCTGTCAAACGGGAAAAATCGAAAACTGTTGTGCTTTCTCCTTCGTTAGACATGGCCTTTGATTTAAACCTGCAAAAAAGGGTTAGTATAAGACAGAAAATTTTATCTCACCACTTCCTCACGTGTATCACTCACCCTCGTGTATCGTTCAAGTTTTTAAACATTCCAATAATCTCACCAAGCAACTCTCAAATTCGTCAATCTCCTCACTTGAAGAAATCAGAAATTTTGCAAGTGGTTCAAGACTGATCCCCAACAAGTCACTAAGGGAAGTGGCATTTTTTTGATGTTATTCGCTTAAGCTGAGATGATTTCAAATTGGACAGATTTTTAGTGACTCAAATATGCGGAAGTGTGCTGGAAAATTTCCAGGCATAGATCAACTAAGAAAGGCACGAAATTGGAAGTAACTAACTTGAACAAGTAGACTCAAACTAGGAAACTAACGACTCAATTTAGGAAACTAGGAAGTCAAATTTGATTGGGACTCCTTTTGGTACTTGGACACGAAAATAACTTTAAAAAAAAATTGACTCAAAGACACAACTTTATGGCCTGGACAGATTAGAGAAACGACTTAAATAAAGAAAAGGTTGGCAGAAATTTTGGGGCCTAGAATAGCTCTACCCAAATTGCACCTTGGCTGGGATTTTTGGAAAGTTTATTCAAGGTTTCCTTGGGTCGTTTTTGGAAGGTCAGCGGTTAGTATTTTTTTTGGGGAGGATTTCACATGTGCAATAAGTTGGCAAATCTGAATTGGTAGTCAAGTGTGACTAGGAATTGTTTTCAATCCCAAGCCAACATGAATTCCCAATGTCAGGTTGCGTTCGTGTTCCACTTCAAGAAGGATCCGAGTGGCTTTCTCTTTTCTTGCGTGGCTCTTTTTTTTTTTTTCTCTCTTTGTTTCTTTTTTTTCCATGCTAAACAGATTGTGTTTCTTTCTTTTTCTTCACTTCGGATCAATACTCAAAGAACAAGATTCAATCTCAATTCATGCACAAGTTCAGCCGCAACCTTTGTTCAAGAACAAGGACTAGGGTTCAAGATTTTGTTTCAAGATTTTCAAGAACTCAATAATACCCCAAGAACTTCTAGTTTATTGCTGGAATTTCATCCAAGAACTCAAGAAATTCAAGATTTACCCAAAATTCAAGAGCCTTCAAATGTTTTTCAACAAGAAACAACAAGGTCAGCCACGACTTCAATTAAACAAGGAAAACCAGCCACAGACTTGTGGAGGTAACGAACAGAATTTTTTTTTGACTTGATTGACACAAAACCCTAAGAACAAGATAACACACGATGCTATGACAAAATTAAAGACAAGAATCACAATAGCAACAAAAGACACAATTCGGACAGCAAGAGAAAAATTGCGGACAGCCACGAAATAGTTAACTAGCGACTGGAATTTTTTTGTTTTGGCTTTTTTTGACACATGAAATTGACTCGAAAACTAGATGATATAAGACTCGAAACAAAGAAAAGAAGGATATAACCCGGTGGTTGTCGACTAGCTCTGATTACCAACTGATACATACCCCGTCGAAGACGAAACCCGTATTCGTTTGGCCTGGATCTAGACGACTAATACCAACGGTTTGGCAGCGGAAAACTTGACCCTAATTAACCCTACAAGTCACAAACAATATTGATACTATCTCAACTCGTAACCAATCGAATTAATGAACCAAATTTGTAAGGTAGAGGAACGCCACAATCAAGGTGGATACTTGATTGATAAGTTCAATTGAATACTCTCAAGATTCTAAAGTATTCAAGAAAAGCTCTCTTGGAGAGAGAAAGTGAATAAACTCACGTAATTTCTGTAAAATTCTCATTAACCCAAACATTGGAAAAGACTAGGCTATTTATAGCCTTACAATGACTCAAAACCCTAATGCTATTTGGACTAAAACTCGGCTGCCTTTACTCACTAAGCTGCCCAAATTTAACCACCTAATTAAACTACTTAAATGACTAATCTAATCAACTAGGATTTGATTGAATTAGAAAGTAACCTAGCCGACTTATTAAGTTGGAAAATAATAACTAGAACAAACATCTAAAACATTAATCATAAGGTAGCTTTGTTGATCCTCTTTGTATTCTTCCTTGGGTTGCATTCACCACTTGAACTCATGTAGTTTCTGGGTTGCATCACATTTTTTCATTAAAGATTTTTTCATTTCAAAAAATGACGTATGTGACGCCTCCACTTCTCCCAAGGGCGAACCCAAGGGTATCCGTGGGACGCCTGCCCAGCTCTCACCAGGACTCGAGACAAATTCAATTCAAACCTAGTCTAATACTAACAATGAAAGTCGAAATAAATGTACGAAATCATTTCCATACATAAATATCCAGTCTTACATCACAATTTCAAATTTACAATCACTTTCCCCAAAATATACAACCTCCAAAATGTCTAGTCGATTACAATTACAACACTAATACAAAAGTGCCTCAAGTCGGCATTTGCTTAACTCCCTCCAATCGGGTTCCTGTTAAGGAAAACAAACTAATGGGATGAGCCAATACTCGGTGAGGCCAAGAAACACACATGCAAACATGTAATCCAAGTAGCCACAAATTACATAGTAAGTAAAGCTATAAGTTCGAATAATTCACATTTCGAATAGGAAAAAAAAAAATAAACAGAAACAATTCAAGGATACTGCAGCTCTCAGGCGCTAAATTCCACGTAGTCGAGTCGAAGTCTTGATCACATCTCATGTTGACACTCCGTCAACCACATAAGTATCAAATCCGTAGATACACCACTTTACTTCGAATCCCGTCACCGTTACACCCCCTTACCAGGCCCGCTCATCAAATTTTTTGATAATACTCGAGTATATCATGGCAGTACTGCATGAGTAATGCCGAGCAAGATCTCTCCAATAGATCATGCTCTACGAATATCTCATGGTTTGCTAAGCTTATCGACCAAGTCCATGCTGGCTCGATTCACAAAGTTAGCCAACGAGTTTGGGCGTCCCCCGAATATGAATACGAATACGAATATAAGTCGATGAGCAACGCTCAAATCGACGATTCCAAATAGGAATCACATATACGAATCATATCCACATTACTAAGTACAAGTCGAATATGAATTCACATAGCCAAATACGAATATAATTTCATTTGAAGGAGAACGAGTGCGGTAAAGTACACATTCGTCTCACAAAGTTCAAATTCGTATAACGGATAAAAAACGGTTAATCACTTAGCAACAAATTCATGCACTTGACACTCACCAATCGAAACAAGGGAGTAAGTGCATAAACGAGCCTTTAGGTGTTCCCCTCGAGATCCTCTTGAAGGTCTCCTTGAGCACCTGAGTAAATAGTAATTGTCTATTACACACTATCGCTTAAAATCCCTAATTATCGAGGAAGATTGCACACTTGTACAATCTAAGAAAATTTCACGAAAATGAGCCTTAATTACTCGTAAATCGAGACTCAAAAATGGGGTTTTAAAACACAAGTGAAATCTGATTTTCATTTTGAAATCAAGTGTAAAACGATTTAGCAATATCGAAGGAAAATAGAGAGTTCGCAACCCTCAATTTCCTTTAAGTTCGGAAATTTCAGATTTGTCACCCATAATTTGAAAAATTGTATCTCATTCTCTATAAGTCCAGAATTGGAAAACTTGGTACCGTTGGAAACCTCTTAGAAAGTACTAAAAGTTTTTATAAGACAATTTTCCATGATTCCAAACGGAAGATATCCAAAATTTAGCTCAAAGTTGCTGTACTGGGGCATTGAAGACAGATTTAGGTTGGTTTTTGGCCAACTTTGAAAATTTGGCAAAATTCACTTGATCCGAACTAACCTCTGAAATTTGGAACTCCATTAGAGTTGCAATCTAAGTTTAAAACAAAATAAACGGAACAAGATTCGGAGTTTTGAGCACCAAGATATGGTAGCTCAAAGTTACTAAAATTTCCTTGTTAATCAAGGGTTTTCCAACTCAAATCATGAACTTTGGAAGTTTAGTTGAGCAACGAAACGGACTCGGAAAGGCACCAAATTTAGTATGAATATACTACCATATAAGGGCCACTCCCTTGCCAAATTTCATAGAAAAATATGTACGAAAAATTAGTTAACGAGACCGTTGAAATCACAAGAAGTTCTAAGGCTAAGCTGCCTTTGAACTTTCGTTTTGCCGTTTTCAAACATTCGGCCAAGAACATCTCAAATATGGTCCATTCCAGTAGATAATGTCTAAAATATTCCCAAGGTACATTTGATAGGTGATTTACACCAAGAAGTTTCGGATAACAAGTCCCAAAGCATCGTTAGTTTCAAATCTGTCCAAATGCATGGTTTTCCTTCACAAAATCAGTTTCGAATTTTTATCATAAATCACTCAATTCATCTCGGAATTGAGCGTGGTTGGTGGCGTTGGAAAATAGATTCATAAGGATACATTTTCTCAGAATAAACCATTTTCAAAATCTGTCCATAACCAGCTCATACGTGAGCATCAAATCACAGTTCATAATCTGCCTCCCTGTGACAAATGAAACAGGACAGAAATTTTCAAACGAATGGTTTGTCTCACTTGAGTGGAACCAGAATATGAATTTTATACCAAATAAAATCTGGGAATGTCTAGTTTCCAGTGCCACAAACGGCACTCGATTCCGACATCGGAGCGATGAGTTATAGCCGAAACAAAAACACTGCCGGGGTGAATACGGGAATATTTTCCAGATTTCTAAGCTTTCGTAAATCCAACATTTGGGTGACCAAATCAAGTTATTTTTCAATGAAACTTTTTACACACTCAATATAACATGTAAACAACATAAAAAAGCCATTAGAACCTCAAAATTTCGCACCAAAGTGCTAGAACAAAGCAGGGGCAAAATGGTCACTTTTGGTCATTGCACCATCCTTGAGTTTCTATCAACAACCCAACATTAATCCACTAGTTTAAGCACTAAATAAACATTATTACCATCAAAACATAAAAAATAAGTCCATATATCCAAGGTGGGAGTTCATAGAGCCCACACAACCAAATTTTCCTCAAAATAATGCTACCCACTAACATGCATGAGTATATATGAGCACTAGAACTTCCATAAACCAAGTTTTCAAGGTTTGATCGTTACCTACTTCACTTGGTGTGCAAAACAGAAATTTTCAATCCTCTCCTTGGCCAAGAAAACCGTGAAAAGCAAGCTCTTTTCCTAGCTTAGGTGATGCTCCAAGTTGTTGTGAGCTTGTGTGCAAAATTTGAGGTGAAATGGATGAAAGATTGGAAGTGAAATGAAATGAAGCTTTGTTCTTCTCCTTGCTAAGAGTTGCAGCCGACCATGGAGTGAAGAAAAAGGAGAAAGGCTGATCAAAAGAGGCTTCCTAGAGAAGCTTGGTAGTTAGTGGCCTTGTGCACAAAAGTCAACTCTCACTAGCGCGCGTACGCGCGCGTTTTGTGCTCGATTCCTCTCGGGTTTGTTTCACTTGTGCACTAAACCTCTAATGCACTTGTGTTCATATTAATATTATTCACTCTTAATTGTCCTAAAATAAGGGTCTAAAGTCCCTCAATTAAATCGCTCGTGTGAAACCCGTATTTCCAAATTAAGCGCGATAAAGCGAAACCTCCAAGAATTTCTTATAACAATAGTACTAATAACTATCACTTGAGTACTTAAACATAAAATTACCTATTTTAGGACCATTGTGTAAGTCTCCAATTTTTCAAACTTATTGTACTCTCAATCGGTTAAAATTTCCAAACACGTTTTCACTATTTTCACTAAACGAGCTTCCAAAATTAATTTTTGAAACAAGTCACTTTAAAAATATAATGAAGCTATAATTCCATGTATTTAGGTCTAAATATGTTAGAAAATAATATTCGGAGTAAATGGGCAATTAAATATTTAAATAAGCTCGAAATGAAATTTAAAATAATAAATTTTGCGAGTCCTCACATGAGTCGAGTTTTAACTCCTCAAATCTCAAATTAACTTTTCTTAATTTACTATTGATCATTCTTACTTCTCCAAAATTAATACACTCTCGATTCAAATATAGTCTCGAAAAACGTGTACTCGTTGTTCCGAACTAAACGAGTTTTCGAAAAGTAAAATTTCTAACAAAATGCTTTAAAACATAAGAGAGGCGTTTTTCCATATAAATAGATTTTAAGTAGTCGAATTAAATAATTCGGAGAAAATGAGTGAATAACTATTTAAATAAACCAGTAATATATGACGAAAAAAAGAAAATTTTCGGATCTTCACAACCTCCCCTCCTTAAAAGAATTTCGTCCTCGAAATTCACATCTAGGATAATATCATATTCCTTAAGAGTTATACTTATCAAATCGATTAACAACTTACACTTTCCAACCCATATCTCACAATTTCTATTCATCCAATTAGCAATGAACTTTAATTTCCCAATAGGCGTTTTGCTTCCAAGTTGTAGGACAAGTGATCACACTTTACTTATACCATTCATGAAACTGGGGTTTACACAAGAATAATTGGTTCCAGTGTCTTTAAAACTCCAGTTTAAAAGATTCAATCTTGTAGTTCAAAACTCGAATAGAATGATATATTGTCAATAGAAGACTAAACTTACCAAAATTTTCGGACTTAATTTGTCCAAATCGAGTCAATCATAGCATGCGAGATAAAATCGAGGGTTTTAATGTATTTTGGATATGTATGTGGCAAAATGCAATTCAGAATTTCAAAACTAGAGTTAAAGATACAAACTTTTCTTTATGGCTCGAAACTAAATTTTCTTAATCAGAAATTTTCAAATAATATTTTTACCACAATCATCAATACGTTAAAGAATTTTTCAAATACGTTTAAGAAGATTAATCATGCAACTCAATGCGTGGATACTAAAACACATCTATAATAAAATAACATATACAGGGAGGATATTTCAAAAATTCTCTCAAAGTTTTAAGTTAAGAGCTGCATTTGAGTAGACGTATATTTTCGAAAACACTTTTAAGAAAGATAAATAAACATGCAAGTTCATATATTCATAAACTTCGATCTAACGCCTTTATCACCCTTCACTTCTAATCCAAAAGCTAACTCTAATGGTACATAAAGCTTTGTCATTTTTACTCTCCAATTCACAGCAAATATTCACTCTTATTCTTAAGGAAAGATCCGAGCCTAAGCTTTGCTCGATTTCTGATTCTTACGCGGGTTCAAGATGCATATACAAGTTACAAATACATTTAAAATTAAAGCATGATTCTTTGAATATATCAAAAGTCATAGTACAAGTTGAGAGATCACAAGCAAGCCAAGTATGTCAAAGATAGGTCATGGACAATTAAGCGCCACAAAAACAAAGGTACATGCAAGCAAATTACAAAAGACCTCACGGTATGCACCACCCCTACTATCATAGGCAGGAACAAAAGGAGAAAATCATAAGCCTAGTTAGGGGAAAACCAGAAGGATCCATGATACCAAGCCACATTATTTGACTAATTATAAATTCCAAATTCCATCCAAAACCTAAGCCACTTTCTAAGTCCTTAGTCTAAAACTTCCAAAGAATACGAGCTTTCCTTACTAAATTCAAGATGAAATTCTTATACCGGCTAGGGTATTGAGTCAAACCAAAAGAAATGCAAAAGTGTCTCATTTCAATCTCAACTACATTCCACTCTCTCTGGTCAATATCGTCCCACATTTGATTAAAATATTCTCCATCCGATGTCTCACTTCTTTTACTACCCCAACTAGACGTCCGTTGACCTCTTACACTTGCTCTCACAAAACATTAACCCTTTCTTATTCCCCACAAATGGAGATCTCAAGTCCAATACAAAAATCATCCGTGTTCTGACCTTTGCCATCAGAAGTTATCTCAAAACCACTCATGATTTCTATTCACGTCGTAATACACGAGATTATATCCCTTCCTAAGCCACAAGTATTCCCTCAGAAAAAGTATTTAGTACTCAAGTACAAGAATCCAAAACTAAGAGAATTTACAACTTAGACCGTACGATCCCAAGTGCAAATCAATAAAGTTTAAGATTCCTACCTGACGTACATCTCTATCAACCTCAAGTATCATGATAAAGGTTTTACGCTTACCGCTTACACACAAGAAGAGTACTTAGTCCTTTATATATATTCACGTAATTGGGACCATATCACCACTTGGCCCAAGCTCACTCTGTGCAAAGACCACGCGAAACTACTTTGATTTTTATCCCTACAAGTAGCCGCTTAACTTTCAAACCAGTCCCACAGTCCGGCATCCTAAACTTTTAAGCCAAGGATACACTATAAAGATCTGAAACCTAAGCTCTGATACCAACTGTGACGCCCCCACTTCTCCCAAGGGCGAACCCAAGGGTATCCGCGGGACGCCTGCCCAACTCTCACCAGGACTCGAGACAAATCCAATTCAAACCTAGTCTAATACTAACAATGAAAGTCGAAATAAAGGTACGAAATCATTTCCATACATAAATATCCAGTCTTACATCACAATTTCAAATTTACAATCACTTTTCCCATAAATATACAACCTCCAAAATGTCTAGTCGATTACAATTACAACACTAATACAAAAGTGCCTCAAATCGGCATTTGCTTAACTCCCTCCAATCGGGTTCCTGTTAAGGAAAACAAACTAATGGGATGAGCCAATACTCAGTGAGGCCAAGAAACACACATGCAAACATGTAATCCAAGTAGCCACAAATTACATAGTAAGTAAAGCTATAAGTTCGAATAATTCACATTTCGAATAGGAAAAAAAAAATAAACAGAAACAATTCAAGGATACTGCAGCTCTCAGGAGCTAAATTCCACGTAGTCCAGTCGAAGTCTTGATCACATCTCATGTTGACACTCCGTCAACCACATAAGTATCAAATCCGTAGATACACCACTTTACTTCGAATCCCGTCACCGTTACACCCCCTTACCAGGCCCGCTCATCAAATTATTTGATAATACTCGAGTATATCATGGCAGTACTGCACGAGTAATGCCGAGCAAGATCTCTCCAATAGATCATGCTCTACGAATATCTCATGGTTTGCTAAGCTTATCGACCAAGTCCATGCTGGCTCGATTCGCAAAGTTAGCCAACGAGTTTGGGCGTCCCCCGAATATGAATACGAATACGAATATAAGTCGATGAGCAACGCTCAAATCGACGATTCCAAATAGGAATCACATATACGAATCATATCCACATTACTAAGTACAAGTCGAATATGAATTCACATAGCCAAATACGAATATAATTTCATTTGAAGGAGAACGAGTGCGGTAAAGTACACATTCGTCTCACAAAGTTCAAATTCGTATAACGGATAAAAAACGGTTAATCACTTAGCAACAAATTCATGCACTTGACACTCACCAATCGAAACAAGGGAGTAAGTGCATAAACGAGCCTTTAGGTGTTCCCCTCGAGATCCTCTTGAAGGTCTCCTTGAGCACCTGAGCAAATAGTAATTGTCTATTACACACTATCGCTTAAAATCCCTAATTATCGAGGAAGATTGCACACTTGTACAATCTAAGAAAATTTCACGAAAATGAGCCTTAATTACTCGTAAATCGAGACTCAAAAATGGGGTTTTAAAACACAAGTGAAATCTGATTTTCATTTTGAAATCAAGTGTAAAACGATTTAGCAATATCGAAGGAAAATAGAGAGTTCGCAACCCTCAATTTCCTTTAAGTTCGGAAATTTCAGATTTGTCACCCATAATTTGAAAAATTGTATCTCATTCTCTATAAGTCCAGAATTGGAAAACTTGGTACCGTTGGAAACCTCTTAGAAAGTACTAAAAGTTTTTATAAGACAATTTTCCATGATTCCAAACGGAAGATATCCAAAATTTAGCTCAAAGTTGCTGTACTGGGGCATTGAAGACAGATTTAGGTTGGTTTTTGGCCAACTTTGAAAATTTGGCAAAATTCACTTGATCCGAACTAACCTCTGAAATTTGGAACTCCATTAGAGTTGCAATCTAAGTTTAAAACAAAATAAACGGAACAAGATTCGGAGTTTTGAGCACCAAGATATGGTAGCTCAAAGTTACTAAAATTTCCTTGTTAATCAAGGGTTTTCCAACTCAAATCATGAACTTTGGAAGTTTAGTTGAGCAACGAAACGGACTCGGAAAGGCACCAAATTTAGTATGAATATACTACCATATAAGGGCCACTCCCTTGCCAAATTTCATAGAAAAATATGTACGAAAAATTAGTTAACGAGACCGTTGAAATCACAAGAAGTTCTAAGGCTAAGCTGCCTTTGAACTTTCGTTTTGCCGTTTTCAAACATTCGGCCAAGAACATCTCAAATATGGTCCATTCCAGTAGATAATGTCTAAAATATTCCCAAGGTACATTTGATAGGTGATTTACACCAAGAAGTTTCGGATAACAAGTCCCAAAGCATCGTTAGTTTCAAATCTGTCCAAATGCATGGTTTTCCTTCACAAAATCAGTTTCGAATTTTTATCATAAATCACTCAATTCATCTCGGAATTGAGCGTGGTTGGTGGCGTTGGAAAATAGATTCATAAGGATACATTTTCTCAGAATAAACCATTTTCAAAATCTGTCCATAACCAGCTCATACGTGAGCATCAAATCACAGTTCATAATCTGCCTCCCTGTGACAAATGAAACAGGACAGAAATTTTCAAACGAATGGTTTGTCTCACTTGAGTGGAACCAGAATATGAATTTTATACCAAATAAAATCTGGGAATGTCTAGTTTCCAGTGCCACAAACGGCACTCGATTCCGACATCGGAGCGATGAGTTATAGCCGAAACAAAAACACTGCCGGGGTGAATACGGGAATATTTTCCAGATTTCTAAGCTTTCGTAAATCCAACATTTGGGTGACCAAATCAAGTTATTTTTCAATGAAACTTTTTACACACTCAATATAACATGTAAACAACATAAACAAGCCATTAGAACCTCAAAATTTCGCACCAAAGTGCTAGAACAAAGCAGGGGCAAAATGGTCACTTTTGGTCATTGCACCATCCTTGAGTTTCTATCAACAACCCAACATTAATCCACTAGTTTAAGCACTAAATAAACATTATTACCATCAAAACATAAAAAATAAGTCCATATATCCAAGGTGGGAGTTCATAGAGCCCACACAACCAAATTTTCCTCAAAATAATGCTACCCACTAACATGCATGAGTATATATGAGCACTAGAACTTCCATAAACCAAGTTTTCAAGGTTTGATCGTTACCTACTTCACTTGGTGTGCAAAACAGAAATTTTCAATCCTCTCCTTGGCCAAGAAAACCGTGAAAAGCAAGCTCTTTTCCTAGCTTAGGTGATGCTCCAAGTTGTTGTGAGCTTGTGTGCAAAATTTGAGGTGAAATGGATGAAAGATTGGAAGTGAAATGAAATGAAGCTTTGTTCTTCTCCTTGCTAAGAGTTGCAGCCGACCATGGAGTGAAGAAAAAGGAGAAAGGCTGATCAAAAGAGGCTTCCTAGAGAAGCTTGGTAGTTAGTGGCCTTGTGCACAAAAGTCAACTCTCACTAGCGCGCGTACGCGCGCGTTTTGTGCTCGATTCCTCTCGGGTTTGTTTCACTTGTGCACTAAACCTCTAATGCACTTGTGTTCATATTAATATTATTCACTCTTAATTGTCCTAAAATAAGGGTCTAAAGTCCCTCAATTAAATCGCTCGTGTGAAACCCGTATTTCCAAATTAAGTGCGATAAAACGAAACTTCCAAGAATTTCTTATAACAATAGTACTAATAACTATCACTTGAGTACTTAAACATAAAATTACCTATTTTAGGACCATTGTGTAAGTCTCCAATTTTTCAAACTTATTGTACTCTCAATCGGTTAAAATTTCCAAACACGTTTTCACTATTTTCACTAAACGAGCTTCCAAAATGCTTTAAAACATAAGAGAGGCGTTTTTCCATATAAATGGATTTTAAGTAGTCGAATTAAATAATTCGGAGAAAAAGAGTGAATAACTATTTAAATAAACCAGTAATATATGACGAAAATAAGAAAATTTTCGGATCCTCACAACGTACGATAGGTTGGGAATCAATAGTGAATTCGAGCACTTGGTTTAGTCATTTTTTCTCTTTTTCCAACCTTTTTAACAAATCACATTTAGATGTATTAAGCTGCAATTTTTGGGATTTTTTGCATTTCACACTTATGTTCATTTCTCGCTTTCTGTGTGTGTGATGAATGGTTTATTGATTTACTTGTATTACTTATTTTTGTCACACTTTGCATTTGGGGTGGGGGTGATATTACTCTAGGAGCCTTCATGTATGTTTAATAGTATTAATCTCTCTTTTTGAAGGAGCACTTCATATGTGCATACGTTATTCTTTTCAACTCTTTATAATTTTTTTCCTTTTAGTGGTTGTCATACCACTCTTCTTTATTAGACATATGGCTGTGGCGTGACATGCATGTAGCAGTGTCTAAGAGATCATTCGAACCACCAACTTGAAACCTTGGGATTGATGACCCTTTGGCCTTTAGTTTGAAGGCTTGGGGACCTAAAGGCCTTATGGAGTCTAGATGTATTAGTGAATTTCAACCTCATGCATCCATGTAAAATTGCCTTGGAAGAGTCTTTTTTGCCTTATCAGGGACACTAGACACGAGTGGAGGGGTTTTATCCCTTTTCCTTTACATTTTGTACGATTTGTTTCTTTAATGTGTTATATGTTATTTATCAAAGGAACTAACTATATTTTCTTCTTTTTTCTTGTATTCGTAAGCTTCAGGAGTCTTTGCACAATGCTCATTTAAGGAAAACTGCCTTTCTAGATAGATTATTACATATCTAAATTTCAATTTATTGCATTAAAATTATGTATATATATTGCATGTAATTTTTAGGCATACCCTGACATCCAAATGGGACTCCTTTAGGTCATGTTATCAATTACAACATTTTGCATATTTATTTGCTTTAATAAACTTTCATAATGTATTAACCATAGAGGGAATGCCATTTTGGGGATCCTACGTTAGGAGTAAATGAATATATAATCTAATGAGACTTGCACATTTATCTTTTTGTATTAGCTAAAACAGTAGTGCACAACATAAAGATAGGATCCAATCCTGCCGTGATGATGGCACCGAAGATTGTGGAGTAACTTTTGCACACTATAGAATATGAGCTTCTAATAATCACCTTTTGATCATTTTATTAAACCTGGTAAAATCCTTTGCATAAGGATGCTAAATCCAAAATGTTTATAATTAATTCTTTGTTCTTAAGATAATAAATATATTGAGGTCAAATCTTGATTTTAGAAGCCTTATAGACTAGTGCATTGCAATGAAAATTGTGAGATTTGGAGCTACAAATGAGTGGGCGATCCAGTCGATTCTTGGGTAAATCGTTAATCCCATCCAATCCATTTGAACTAGTTTATTCTCTCTTAGGGTTTCAATCCATGCTCTACTAAAGAAACAAGTCAAAATGTTGTAATCCTTTCAAGAATAAGCCCTTTCATATTAAATTGACTGTTAACATTTTTTCATGTGCCATCTAAAGCAATCAATCCATTCGGATTTTGTCCTCATTCCATTGGGTCAAATATCTCATGTCTTTCCAATTGACCAATTTTTTAGGTTGTTTTTCAATCAAATATCAATAAATTGATTTGATCCATTAGGAATAGTGCCTACCCTAGAGGATTGCAATTTTCATATTAGGCCAACTCTTGGCATAAAAGAACTCACCCATAGGACATGCATACTGATTTTGTGATTTTGCTTACTAACTTTGTGTATTTTCCTTTTTCTTTTCCCCTCCCCTATATAAAAGTTTCTCCTACATTTGACAATAATTTTGGTCTGATAAAGTTTTGAAAATTAGAAATGTTACTTGATTCTTGAGTAGATCCTATAATACAAAACACAGAGAATTCATTTGGAAACACAAGTTTAGAGCTGCTATAGTGGTTTCATGGCTTATTTATCAAAAAATTTTTTTTGTTCCCAACACATTTTGTACACACAGAGAGAGAGAGAGAGAGAGAGAGAGAGAGAGTGAGTGGGTGGGAGTTCATTAGAGATTTTTCTTTTTCTTTTCTTTTCTCATTTGTATTCTTGTTGAGCAAACTGACTATTCTTGTTGTGTTGTTTTATAAATATTTATGTGCATTCCATTCTCTTTCGCTCATACAGAGACTTTATGATAGACTTAAGAAACAAGACTAAGTTGAGATTCTTAGTTTTGTCATTTCTTGCATGAAATTCACGAGTACGCATTTAGCTTTCTAAAATCTTTAGATGCACTAGATTTGTGGTCGACACAATTCAATGAGAGCACCTGAAAATCAAAATCCTAAATGGGCTACTCGAACTTGTAGTTTGTCTTAAAAGACCAGGTATCATAGCTTTTCTCCTTCGTTTTTGCTATTCACATTTTGTCTAATGCGAGAAATATGGGTTGTTTATGGGCCATGTTTCAAGTTTCAAGTAGTTAGAGTTTTTATTAATAACTTAGTAGCTTATTTTCCAGATTTCTAGTTAATTTGGTAGGAATAAACTTGGTCCAAAATCTCATGTTGAATTGGATCCGAATTAGTTGTCAAGTCTATTGGTCAATTGAGTCATTTTGTTAGTTTTTTCCTAGTGTAATAATCGGCCAGCAATAAGCTTCTTAATTGGGCCGTGAGTTAGTTGATTAGTATTAAGTAAGTTAAGTTGAGTCCATTAGTTTAGGTATAGTAGGGTTATAAATATTTGTATAGTTTCATTCAAAGGGAAGAAATATTGATTTTTTTTCTAGAGAGTTTTCTCTTGACTTGTTGCTGAACCCTTGAATACTTTAGATAGGTTCTTGAGTATTCATCTATGGCTTATCAATCAAAGAATGCGTTTGATTGTGGCACCTTCCGACCAACCTTAATTCGTCTTAAGCGGTCCCTGATTGAATTAGGTTCATCCCTTATACCAAAATTCGTTGTCCACATGAACAACGGGTTGAGGTTCTTTTGTGTTCATAATCTGATCAAGATAGATCCTTCCACTACCTGACCGATTCAATTTCTTCTTGAGTGGTCCTTGGAAATTCGGGGTCATATCAGTTGGTATTAGAGTTTTGCCTCTTGATCCAGGTTAATATCCTTTTCTTTTCTTGTTTTCCTATTTGTTCCTTTACCAAACCTTACCCAATTCATAAAAAAAAATCTGTTCATCGTTCTGGGGTTTGAATCTCTTATGATTTCCTTGTGTCGTTTGTGTGTGTTTAGTGCTTGTTGTTACTCTTGAGTCCTTAGAAAAAATATTGTTCACCAGGTACTGTTCACCTGCTGTCACTGTTCACATTACTATTCATCCGAAAAAATATTCCATACCTTGTGTTTGTCTCTTGTTGTTCTTGAGTCGTGTAGTTGGTTTTATGTTTTCTTGAAGTTCTTGATTGATAAATATCAATCTTAGAAGTTCTTGTAACCCTAAGGTTAGTTCTTGAAGATCTTGAAAAAATTCTTGAATTTTGTGGGTTGCCTTTAAATTCTTGAACGAAATTTCTATGCAATGAGCCTTATTTGGTTTCCAAAACAAAGTTGTTGTTGAGTTTTGAAACAAAAGGATCCAATCCATTGTTGAAAAGGAGACAAGAACAGCCTTACTTTCCTAGTTTCTTAATTTGAGCTGTGTTTGTTCCAGTAGTTTCCTAACTACAATTTCTCCCCAAATATACTTTGGATTGGTACAAAAGAGTCTCTAATTATTGTTTCACGTGGGGAAAGGGGATTGTTTCCGTTAAATTACGTTGCCAATTTCCAAATCTGGTTGGGATTCCAAAGGAAAAAATTGCAAAAGCTTCACTACCTTTCCTAGTTGGAATTGGAAATTTCCTTCAAAACAGCCTTCCTTTTTGTGTCATTGTCCTAAATTTTGTGGGAATTGGGTTAAAGGTAGTTTCTAATCCTTGTTTCCTTAGGAAAAAGGGAAGGAAACAACCGCATAATTCTAGATTTCAATCGATTTCCAAATTCCAGCTGATACGAATTCTGTTGATGATGAAATTCGCGAACAACCCCAGATCGATGGTGATTGTTACAGGTTTGGAATTAGTGGAATTTCCCACACTGAACCCCTCTAATCCCCGTGATTGGAACCTTGATACTATCTTGACTTCAATCCTACGAATTAGCAAACCCTAAGAATTGTTAGAAGACGCCACAAACAAGGATGATATTCTTGATTAATAAGCCGAACGAGCACTAGATGCTTCTAGATGTTCAAGGATAGCTCGGAGAGCCAAAGGAGAGAAACTCTCAAGAATGATTGTTCTAAAAATGTGTAATCTATTATTTAAAGAGGAAAAACGATGTTTTATCGTTTCTTTACAAAACTCCTAGTGAAACAAGGTCAAACAACTTAACTTATTCAGACCAGTTTACCCTTGCTAAGGTCGATTCCAGCCTTAATGCTAGTCCATTTTATTAACTACTAATTGACCCAAATTAAAGACTAACTAATGACTCAACTAATAACTCCATAAGCTGGAAAATTCGCTGATATGAATCCCTAGGAATGAATCCCTAGGGTTCGTTGATACAAATCCCATTGATGATGAAATTCGTGAACAACAACCCCGGATCAGTGGTGATTGTAATATGCTTTGAATTGGCGAAATTTCCTACTCCGGGCCCCTCTAATCCCCATGATTGAAACCTTGATACTATTTCAACCTCAACTTACAAATTAGTGAATCTTAGAAATTGTTAGAAGCCGCCACAATCAAGGATGGTATTCTTGATTGATAAGCCGAACGAAGACTAGACAATTCTAGATGTTCAAGGATAGCTCGTAGAGCCAAAGAAGAGAAACTGTCAAGAACGATTGTTCTAAAAATCCATAATCTATTATTGAAAGAGGAAAAACGATATTTTATCATTTCTTTACAAAATTCCTAATGAAACTAGGCCAAACAACTTAACTAGTTCGAACCATTTTACCCTTGCTAAGGTCGACTCCAAGCTTAAAGTTGGTCCATTTTATTAACTACTAATTGACCCAAATTAAAGACTAACTAATGACTAAACTAATAACTCCATAAGCTAGAAAATTCTGTCCACAAAAATCTTGCTTCCAAATAAATTTGAGCAGCCCTTTTAGTGGAGAACTCCGAGCTCATATCATTCCCTTCCTTGTGAAAGCGATTTGTCCTCAAATTAAAGTACTGCTTACAATAGAGTACATTGGAGAAAGTCTAGATGAACGCAAGCCAAGAAACATGTCTTCTACTCAACCTGATCATGAACCAATATGCACGTTCCATCTCATGTATCCTTTGCCAGGAGCTCAAACCATTTATATACCTTGGATAGCATCGATCACCACTTGTTGAGGCTTCGATTTGAAACAATCTTTTTTAGGTTCTTTTTTCAATATCTAATAATATATTTAATGTTTTTAATATTATTTCTTCAGAGGAATATTTAACAATAAGATGTCTTACCTTATTTATTTTAGCTTTGGCTGCTAGATCTTTACTAATAAAATTTTGATATTCTTGGCAATGTGTTATTCTTTCTTAGTTATTCATTATTTATCTAAGTGTTCAGTTCTATAGTGTGCTATAAATTCTTTGTTTAGTTGTGCATATTTATTAGTTATTAAATATTTTTTATGTTCAGCTTCTCTTAAGATCTTGTATCTATCATGGCAGGTGATTGGATTACAATTATACAAAGTAACATGAAGCCACCTTTCTTGATAATATGTAATTCTTCCATCTAATTGTTGTAACTGATATGCATATTCTTTAATAAGAAATAACATCGAATCACATATTTCACCTTCTTCAATTTTAAGGAGAAGGATAATGCCAATCAGAATCATCAAATTCTATTCCATTATCAAAATATCTAGTAGGAACTGGGTTTGCGTCATATTCTTCATCAGAAATATAATCATTGTTATAATTTAAGGGAATATGTAGATCATTTTTGGGCTATGATACCATTTCGGTGCCCAAATTTAATTCAGAATTTAAGTTTGGGTTGGCTAACAAGATATTTATATTTATCATTCCTGATGTAAAAGACATTTTTATTTGTAAAGTATATTCAGGATGTGTGATATTTATTGATAAAGTACTAACTAGGCTTGACGTATCGTCCATAAAATTTTCAAGAGAATAGAGTGCATACCATATCTAGACTAACAATTTCTTATTAACAAAAAGAAAATGATCCAATATGCTTCCATACCTTAAATCTGATTTTTGACCGACAAAACTCCGGCTACCTCCCTGAGAATTTCTTACTTGGGCGTTGCAGCCTTCAACCACCAGGGTGACTTCCTTTAAGAGTTGCTTTAGAGTTTTGCAGCACAGTTTAGTTTTGTTTCCTACCTTTAAGCTTACTCAAATGCAAAGTAAGAAAAGCTATGAAGAAAACTTCTTCTTTTATTAATGAAGAGATTGTAGTACAAGATAGATTTGGCACACTACTCTCTCTCTCTCTCTCTCTCTATTCACTAAACATGAGAGAAAATTTTACAAGACAAAGTTTCTTTGTTGGCTCAATGAAGGAATCAATTACCCTTTTCTCCAAGCCATCTAGCTATTTATAGAGTTTGGCAGACTTTAATGTCAGACTTCAATTGATTTTTCCACGAACTTGTTCTAGCTTCGATCCCATGGACTTGAACAACACATTTTGGATTCCGGAAGTGACATAAGTACTTACGTTTTATTCCATGCTTTGACTGGTTGAGGCCATATCCTTATTTTCTTTTTTCTCCTTGGTACAAGTCGGACACGTGTTATTTTTATGTTTCCTGTTTTCTCATCCTGCATAAAGTTTTGATTGCTTTATTACTGGACTTTATTCAACTGCTTTCAAGAAAACATATTTTCCAATTTAAATAATTTATTGCTACCTTTGGAGTCTTTCCATTATTGAAGAAAATGCTCCATTTCCTCCATATGTATGAAAACCTTGCTTTGGTGTATTTCAAGATTTTGCAAAACAATCCTTATTCCAAGGGCTCTTCAATAATGTATTTTATCTTTAGAAATATATTCATATTCTTTCCGTTGAGGGTAAACCTTGATGTCCAACTCATTAAATTTCATGACTTTGATATGATGAAAGGAATCATATCTATTTGAATTTTCAAAATTTGGTCCAACTGAAATAATCTTGAGCATTAAAATGTCTCTGAGACCAGATGTAGGATTATTTTGATAAATATACTTAAATCCTTCTTGAATCCACCGAGGGAGCTTGAAAATTTCGGGAAAAGTAGGATTAGTCATATAGATAGCATTGATTACTCCAAAATTATAAAATTTTTGAATGAAATTGCTATCACATCCCTGCACGCAATTCATTTGAGGATAGATTTCTGTGAAATTCATTTAATATGTTTTCGTATTTTGTAAGCTATATAATTCTCTCATAATAGAATTGTATTCAGAGATGAGCGGATGGTCATTAATCATATTATCTAGTATGGATATCCTTTGAGATGTCTGGTTTCGGCTAAAATCTGTTTTCAATGATATTCCATCATTGAGAGAATTTATTCTAGATCTCTCAGTCTGTTGACAATCTTCTTATCCCGGTGAATGGGGAAGATTTTCTATTTCATTCTTTTTGAATAGGTCATATAATAATTCTTTAACCTTATCGTAAAGGTTGACTGTATTATAGCCTTGTTCGGCATGCTTGATAAGAAGTTCAGAAACTTCTTTATTCATGTCTTGATAATTCATAATATTCATTACGTTATTAAATGACGTCTGCAATTGAGAAATTTGCTTAGATAACTTCGAAATTTATCCAAGAGGATTGTTTGCTTATTCATTAGCTCTTCCATCTCTAGTGAGAAAATCTGCACGACAATTCTCATCAAATTTTATTAATTCAATTTCAATCATGAATTTAGATAATGCCATTTGCCATCTAATTAATCTTTTATTTTGAGGTAGAGGTTTAATATTATTTTTAATAAATGCTCTTACTTTAGAATTATCCGTTCGTAACATAAATTTCTTAGGTAATAAAAAGTAGTAAAATTTATGACATACTCTTATTACTGCAATCAATTCTTTTTCATTTATGTGATATCTTGTTTCTGTATCTAAAAACATTCCAGATGCATATGTACATAATAGATTATTTTCTGTCTTTGAAACTGCACTCCATACTTTCTCGGAATCATCAGTTTCTAGTATAAGATTGTCTTTATTAGATGGTAAAGTTAAAAATGGTAAATTTTTTTTGCATTGTTCTTTTATTTTCTTTACTAGAGCTATATGATTTTCAGAGAATTCAAATTTATTATTTTTTTCAACAATTTTTGTAGTTTTTTTTCTTTTTTCCGCTAAGTTTCAGATAAAATCTGATGCATAATTTAATGTGCCTAAAATTCTTTGCAATTGTTTTTTATCTTCTAGTTTATCAGGCAATACTTGTATTTTTTCTAAAATTTGTGGTTGCATTTTTATTCCTTCACCATTTATTTGTAGATCTAAAAATTCAATTTCTTTTAATTCAATTTTTGCTTTCTTTTCTGATAATCCAATTCCATGTTTTAGACATAAATCAGAAAATATATTTGAATTTGTTGGTGAATTAAGTTATTTAAAAGAAGCTAATTTGGTTCAAAAATATATCGATGCATTACATAAATTAACACTGTGATATGTGTGAAATAGATAAGTATATTCATGTTTTTCAAGATTATTATTATAGAACAGATTCAAAGAAAAGAGAAACATGTTTAGAAATATTTTTCACAAAAATTCTTGATCCATGGGGTAAGAAATTAAGAGAAGAATATAATCTTGAAACTAAAGATACTTTAGAAAAAAGAATATTCCATAAGTTAGATAAACTAAATAAATGGTGTGAAGAATCCATACTCTTTAGAAAGACATGTGACTTAAAATATCAATTGAACTATATTGTAATAATATTAATATGCCTACCAAATAGGTTGTGACACTCTGTATTATTATCATAAGATGAAAAATAGATACAAAATGAAAGTATTTTAAAAGAAAATATATGAAAAGAAGAAAGGCTAAATATTACAAACATAGAGAAAAATTTTCAAGAAAGAAAAAGATATATAGAAGGAATAAGAAAAAGAGAAATATAATAGATTGTCAATGTTATTTTTGTAAAGAAAAAGAACACCTAGCAAATCAATGTCCTAAAAAATTTAATAAAAAAAGATTTGAAGTGGATGATGATATTGAAAACTTGATTAATAATAATGAATTAATAGAAATAAATAGATTTGCAGAAATAGAGGAAATTTTTTTCGATGAAAGTATATTTATCTTTATAGATACAGAATACGAAATAAGTAGTGAAGATGAGTGAAATAGAAGAAGAGAAAAATAATTCTTCTAAAATAATAGATATTCATTTAGAAAAATTAGGTGAATATAACTAAGAAGCACTTATAGATAGAAAAATATTAGCAAAAATTTTAAAAAAAATTTCAATAAATTCTTAGAGTGGATTTAATGTACCTGCATTAGAAAAGATAAAATTTTATCTGAGAAAACACTATATGTTCTATGGAATAAATCTAAAAAAAAGCACTAGAATATAGCCTTACTACCAATAAAATAATGATCCCTTTAATATCTAAAAAGGATATTTACAATAAATTAGAGAGAATACCAGAAAAAATAAGAGAATTTATAGGATGGATTCATATAGGTTCTATCCAAATAATTATTAGATCTATATTTAGAGAGGGACTAAATACTCTAATAGATCTTGCTATAGTTAATAATCGAATAAAAAATAGAGAAGAAGCAACCTTTGGTATTCTTAGAGGAAATCTTAAATATCAAAAGCTAATTTGTAATACATATCCAAAAATTTCTTATAATATACAAGATAAAGATTTTGATAAAACACTTTTCTTAATATAAGATTTCAAAAGAAAGGATTTCTTTTTCAATGGAAATAGACCATATTCTATTACATATATGATTTCTTATGCACTATCAAATACTCATCATACTGAACACTTTTCAAATACCGAATTCATAGATCTCCCTAAATTATTTTCCATAGTAGGAAAAATATATCCTCTAAAAATTACTAATATAGAATTAGATGAGGAGTTCCATTTAGATATGAGTAAAAAATTTCTACTAGATAAGCCAAATACATTGTTACCCAAATTATCCTATATAAGAAATATGGTTAGAAGTAGTTCTCACCATTTTTCCAAATATGAATACTAATTAAAAATTAATGACAAGTTATAAAATAGAATCTATATATTGGAATGGAAAAAAATATGACAAACTGTAATATTTTAATAGATATAGGAGTTAATGAAAACTATATATCTCATAGATTGGTTGAGCACTTGCCCATTTTTCAATTACAAGATCCTTATCAATACACAAATTTGTATGGAGAAACTTATGAAATAAAGGAGACTGTGGAAACAGAAATTGAATTAACTGGTAATCGAATTCTTATTCGACTTCAAGTTGAAAATGAAGGATTTAATGATACTGTGATGGCCCCACCTCTTCCTAGGACGTACCCCAAAATTTGATGGACCGCCTGTGAGAACCCGTGAATTTTCTTATTTTCTAGGCTTTATTTTATTTAATTACACGCCTTTATGCATTTTGTTTTCTTAGGAAAAAATTTTCTAAATCATTTTTATAAGGAAATATGGTTTATAAATTATTTTTCTAGTATAAGTCAGTTCATGAGAATTTAGGAAGGCATATCGGGCGTGGGACCCGCTAGTGCGGAAAGCTCGGAAACATTCGGCCAGTTAGGTTAAGTTTCGTATACCGGGATTAGTTTATCAGGTGTTAAGAGATAATTAGAGGTTACCCAAATGAATGGGTGTTGGATAGACAAAAGGATAGCGTTGCATTAATAAGGGTGACGAGTGTCACCTTATGATTTAATCTTGGACTTTGACCACTATTCATCACTTAACCAATTAATCAAAATTGACCCAAAAATCATCTTCATTTCAAGCTTCTCTTGGCCGGCCATCTCAAGAAGAAAAGAAAAGAAAACTCTCAACTTTCTTGCCTTCAATCTTGCTCAATCTCCCAATCCAACCGATTAAATTTGAAATTCCTCCATAAAAACCCTTAGTTTAGTAGTAGTGAGGTTGGTTGTGAAGTGGTTTGGAAGAAAGTGGTGCTAAGTTGGGTCTTTTCTCGAGGTTGCAAGGTGAGTAGTTAAGGAATTCCTTCTTTGGTTTTGATAATGTGAAATTAATGACTTGTGTTAGTCATAGAGTTGATTTTGTGTAAGATTTTGTGACTTTTGGTAGAGATTGGTGAATTTTTATAATTATTCATGATTTTTCTGATTTTATATGTTTAGTGTTGGTTAGTCATGGATTGATGGTTTATTATAATGTAAAATGGAGTTGGTATATGTTGGAAATGATTGGTTGTGTAAAATCGTTGGTTTGAATCGGAAATTCCAGATTAGGGTTTCACCTAACCCTGTTCTGCCCGGTACTGTTTGGATAGGAGGAAGGCCGAATTTGTGACGCCCCCACTTCTCTCTAAGGCAAACCAAAGGGTATCTGCGGGACGCCTGCCCAACTCTCGCCAGGACTCACTACAATCCACAATTCAAAAACTCGGAATACTTCAATGACTTCAATACATAATTAAAGTACTCCAAAATATCTCACACTTACAATTAATCAGCTCTCAAGCTTAATACAATCCAAAAGAATATTTACTACAGCCATCTGCTGTAATACAACTTTAAATTTTCAAAAGAAGGCAATCTAGTACAATTCACGAGCACTCTTGATTTCGAACCCTGTTAAAAAAACCCAAAACGTGGGATGAGCTACACAGCCCAGTGAGGTTCCAAGACACTCTAGCAGTTCTAATAAATCAAGTAATTGAGCATATCATATGTATGGTTCAAGATTACACATTGGCATATTAACATGAGACAATAATCATTGTACAAATAATTTGAGCATATCACAGGTACGGCACATTTGTATGAAACGGTTATCATTATGCAAAATAAACACACATTGAAGGATACGGTGTTCCAGTGGAACCATTTCGGTCATCTGCACCTTATAACTTCCGATCCCCATGGTACTGTCTGGCCATCGCCATATCCCTCCAGTGGTAATACTCGAGTATACCGAAACGGTGGCCCAGGGTTCCAACCTACCCGACCGAACCCAGTCCTGGCTCGAGTAGGTCGGTAACCAAGGGCAGGGCCCAAGTTCAGCTTAGAGCTTACAACATGCACAAGTAATCAAGTAAATCGGTGAACGATAAAATTTATCATTTTAGTAGGTCGAGTGAGATAAAGTACACACTCGCCTTAAAACGGTGGCCCACTTCATATGAGCATATCATTTATGATAATCAAGTAATCAGGTGGTCAAGTAATCAAGTACGTTGGTGATCACGTAAGCAGATAATCAAGTAAGCAGGTAACCAAATAGATTAGAAAACGGTAAGTAAACACGGTTAACGGTAAACGGTAAACGGTGGCAATTACGGTTAATTGGTAGACATATGTCATTTCAATAGGCCGCCTTTGGCCGTGTCCCACTATTACCATGTAAGAGTCGAGAAGATTCACGCCAATCGACTTATGCTGCCATGGCATAATTAATCATTTAAACACATCATGTAAATATGCTCTCCAAGCATTTCATATCTAGTATTTCAAGTAATCACATAAATATGCTCTTTAAGCATTTCATATCGAATAGTTCAAATATACATACTTCAGGTATTTCACGTCGAGTAATTCAAGTATATCTTATTCAAATATGCATGAGTGTGGTAAATACTTAACATATAGCACTTAACACTTAATGACCATGGGTTAAGCATATCATAGACTTATTCCAATTACGTATTCCTATATTGAACACTTACCTATTCAAAACAAGTGATTAAGTACTCAAACAAGCATTTGGGCGTCCACTTCGAGTTCCTCTTGAAGGTCTCCTTGAGCGCCTGAGCAATTAACCAATTATACACTATCACTTAGAACCCCTACTTATCAAAGAAGGTTGTACAATTTAAAGAGAATTCATGAATTGGGTCTTAATTATTCATAATCGAGGCTCAGGAGTGAAGTTTTAAAGTCTAAAGAGAAAGACTAGCATTTTTCACGAAATCAAATTCAAAATATTCAATCGATATCGAGAAAAGAAGGCAAGTTTCAAAAATCTTATTTTCTAAGAAATTGACAAATTTCAGCTTTGGGTGTCGATTTTAGAAAAATCATATCTTGCATTATATAGGTCCAAAATTGGAAAACTTGATACCATTAGAAATCTCTTCAAAAGTACTAAAAGTTCTTAGAATATACTTTTCCATGATTCCAAATGGAAGGTATTCAAAAATAGGCTCAAAGTTGTTGTTTTGGCACTTAAGATAGTTTCGGGGTTGGTTTTTGACCAACTTTGAAAATCCGGCAAAATTCTCACAATACGAACTAGCCTCCGAAATTTGGAACTCAATTAGAGCTACATTCAAAGTTTAAAACAAAACAAACGGAACAAGAATCGAAGTTTTGAGCGCCAAGATATAGCAGCTCAAAATTGGCTAAAAATTCCTCCTTGATCAAGAATTTCCAGATTTAAAACATGAACTTTGGGACTTCAGTTGGATATTGAAATAGACTCAGAATGGCACCAAAATAGCAGTATTATACTACCATATAAGGGCTATTCCTCTGTCAAATTTCATTGGAAAATTCATTCGGCAAGTTGGTTAACAAAACCATCAAAGTTTCAAGAATTTCCAAGGCAAATCTGCCTTGTACTTCAAATTTTCTTTTCTAAAACCTTTAGCCAATAAATGTCTAAAACATGTCTCATTTGTGATAACTAGGTCTAATAAGAATCCAATATACATTTGGTAGGTGATTAACACCAAGAATTTCAAAACAACAAGTCCCAACCAAGGGTTAGGCCTTTACTAGCCAAAAAGAGGATTTTTACTCACTGCATCAGTTTCAAAATATGGACACAACTCACTCAATTCAACTCAGAATTGAGCGCAGTTGGTGGCGTTGAAAATCTCTTTCATAAAGCTAGAATTTCTCAGAAGAAACCATTATCAAAATCTATTCACAAGCAACTCGTTTTTTGAGCATCATGTTACAGTTCATGTCCTGCCTCCTGAAGAGCAACGAAACAGAACAGAAATTTTCAAATGAATGGTTCGGCTCACTCGAGTGGAACTAGGTCATGCATTTTATACAAATGGAAAGTTTGGATTGTTTAGTTTCCAGTGCCATAAATGGCACTTGATTTCGACATTGGAGCAAAGAGTTATGGCTGATACAAAATGACTGCCTGGGCAATACGGGAATCATTTTCCAGTTTTGCTAACTTTGGAAATCAATTCATTTGACCAACCAAATCATGTTATTTTTCAATGAAACTTTCTACACACTTCATATAACATGTAAACAACATAAAAAAGCCATTAGAACCTCAAAAGTTTGCACAAAAGGGCTCGGACAAGGCAGGGGTAAAATGGTCACTTTTGCTCCAAGCACCTCTTTTGATTTTTTTACCAATAATACAACATTAATCCACTAATATAAGCACTAAACCACCATTAATTTCATCATCCAACATCAAATCAGTCCTTCCATCAAAAGTGGGAGTTCATAGAGCCCACACAATCAATTTCCTCAAAAATAATGCTACCCATTAACATGCATGAGTATATACGTGTAATAGAACTTCCGTAAACTAAGATTTGAGGGGTTGATCGTCCATTACCTCTCGTGATGAACTAGGACAGAATTTTCGGTCCAATGAATGCCCAAGAAAACCGAGGAAATGAAGCTCCTCTCCTTGCCTAGGTGAATCTCCAAGTTGTTGTGAGTTTGTGGTAGAAATTTCAAGTGATTTGGTGCAAGTTTGAGAGGTAAAATGAAGAAGGAACTTTGGTCTCCTTCTCTTGGTGTTGCACGGCTGGTTTGAGAAGGAAAAGAAGAATGGTAGCTGATGATAAGCTTCCGTGGGAAGCTTTGATATTTGTGGCCAAAATTGGTTCGAAAAGTCAACCTTTCAATAGTGCGCGAACGCGCGTGTTTCGTGCTCGTTTCCTCTCGGGTTTGTTTCGGTAGTGCATTAAACCTCTAATGCACTTGTATACATACTATTGTTATTCACTCTTAATTGTCCCAAAATAATGGTCTAAAGTCTCTCAATTAAATCGTGCGTGTGAAAACGCGTATTTTCAAATTAAACGTGATAAAACGAAATTTCTAAGAAATTCTTATAACGATGGTACAACTAACTATCACTTGAGCACTTAATCATAAAAATACCTATTTTAAGACTAATGCACGTATCTCCAATTTTTCAAGCTCAGTGTATCCTCAAATCGGTTATCGTTCCAAACGCACGTGCACTATTTTCACTTAACAGGCTTTCAAAAAAATTAATTTTTGAAACGAGACACTTTAAAAATATAACAAAACTATAGATCCATGTAATTAGGTCTAAAGGGTTTAGAAAATAATATTCGAAAAAAACGGGTGAGCAAATAATTAATTAAGCCATAAAAATAGAATTATAAGTGAGAAAAATTCGGGTCCTCACAACCTCCTCTCCTTAAAAAAAGAATTTCGTCCTCGAAATTCACACTTACGATAATATCGTACCCCTTATTTGCCAGATCCACTAGATCTACAAAAATCCACAACTTCTATAATTTGCACTAACAATTAAGCACTGATTTCTTCATAGGACTCCTACCCTCCAAACTATAGAGCAGTAATCATACTTTACTTGTACCACTCACGAAAATAGGGTTTTCACAAGAATAGTCAACTCCATGGTCAATTAAAGATCTAGTTAAATGATTCCATCTGGTGGTTCAAAACTCGAATAGGAAGATATATTTCAATAGAAAACTAACTTTACCAAAATTTTCGACTCAATTTGTCCAAAAATCATTTACTGGCATGCGATCTCCAAAATTAACAATTTTAGAAATAACCGGATTTCTTTGGACCCAAATGACCACTCAAATTTTTGTTCAAATCAAGTCAATTATAATATGTGAGACAAAAAAAACGAGGGGTTTTTTTTTTTATGTATTTCGGATATGTATGTGGCAAAATACGATTCACGATTTTAAAATTAGAGCTAAAAGATACAAACCTTTCTTCATGGTCCGAAACTAAGTTTTCTTAGTAAGAAACTTTAGGTAATGTTTTTGCCACCGTCATTAATACATATTTCAAATTCCTCAAATACATTTAAGAAGATTAATCAGGCGACTCAATGCATAGGTATTACAGAGCGTATATAATGAAATAATATATAACTGAAGGATGTTTCAAAAATTTCATCAAAGTTTCGAGTTAAGAATTGCGTTTGAATAAACATATATTCTAGAAAATGCTTTTAAGAGAGAAAGTATATATATATATATATATATATATATTTTTACAGCAGATAAGTAATGAGTTCAAGTCACTTTACAAATAACCAACGAAATACTTCGAAAGTTCAAACATTCATAAAAGGTTGAAACATGTCCACAGAACCAACCACAATATACGGTAGAACAATTATTAAAATTGCACAAGGGAGAACCTCTCTAGGTACCCAACTAGATCAATCTTTTATATCTCTGGTAGGTCTAATCTTCTCGTTCATTTTCGATTCATACCTATCACTAAGTTCCCATTGGATTTTATAAGACCGGCCATCATTCTTTCTCAAGAGTGCGGGTTGCCTAAACTCACACCACAACCCATTCATTGTCCTTGCCGAGCCATACTTAATATAAGTCTATAGGCGTAAGAAAAGGAATAATTAAGCATAGAAGAACTTAAAGCATATACAAGTTACAAATACATTTAGAATTAGAAGCATGATTCTTTACATATATCAAAAGTCATAATACGAATCAAGAGGTCATAAACAAGCCAAGTAAAGTATATACCAAGTCAAAGTCAATAAACAAAAATGAACAAGTGATTATCAAAGGTGCATCCATCTCTAAGGCACAAACTCTTAAGTTCTACTCCCATCGTCCCACTACGGAAGATCACAAGTAATGCTTCACTCGATTAATTGGAACTAAATGATCCACATTCCCTAACATGTTCAACTTTAACCCCAACACAAGGATCATCTAGGCCACGATCTTCTTCACCTCGCGCTCTTAATTATTGTGCCATCTTAGCCAAACAATTATCGATTTCTTATAACTATTCACGTGAAATATCGATTCATTCTTATTCCCCGCGAATGGAGATCTCAAGTCCTTAGTATTATTCTCAACGCTTGAGTACTCGGGTACAAGAATCCGAAATAAGATAATTCACATCTCGAGTTGGCCAGTTCCCAAGAGTAAATCATCACATTTGAGATTCCTACTCAACATACATACCAATTGTTTTCCCCAAATATCAAGACAAAGGGGTTTATACTTATCACATTCATGATTCACAGCTTATACTCTAGAAGAGTACTTAAGCCTTTACTCATTCACATAATAAGGACCATAACACCACTTGGCCTAATCTCACCCCGCGCACAGACTACGCGAAGCGGCTTTGATTTTCATCCCTACAAGCTGTCACTTAACTTTCAAACTAGTCCCACAGTCCGACATCATAAACTTTTAAGCCTAGGATACACTATAAAGATCTGAAACTTAAATTCTGATACCAACTGTGACGCCCCCACTTCTCCCTAAGGCAAACCAAAGGGTATCCGCGGGACGCCTGCCCAGCTCTCGCCAGGACTCACTACAATCCACAATTCAAAAACTCGAAATACTTCAATGACTTCAATACATAATTAAAGTACTCCAAAATATCTCACACTTACAATTAATCAGCTCTCAAGCTTAATACAATCCAAAAGAATATTTACTACAGCCATCTGCTGTAATACAACATTAAATTTTCAAAAGAAGGCAATCTAGTACAATTCACGAGCACTATTGGTTTTGAACCCTGTTAAAAAAACCCAAAACGTGGGATGAGCTACACAGCCCAGTGAGGTTCCAAGACACTCTAGCAGTTCGTACTAAATCAAGTAATTGAGCATATCATATGTATGGTTCAAGATTACACATTGGCATATTAACATGAGACGATAATCATTGTACAAGTAATTTGAGCATATCACAGGTACGGCACATTTGTATGAAACGGTTATCATTATGCAAAATAAACACACATTGAAGGATACGGTGTTCCAATGGAACCATTTCGGTCATCTGCACCTTATAACTTCCGATCCCCACGGTACTGTCTGGCCATCGCCTTATCCCTCCAGTGGTAATACTCGAGTATACCGAAACGGTGGCCCAGGGTTCCAACCTACCCGACCAAACCCAGTCCTGGCTCGAGTAGGTCAGTAACCAAGGGCAGGGCCCAAGTTCAGCTTAGAGCTTACAACATGCACAAGTAATCAAGTAAATCGGTGAACGATAAAATTTATCATTTTAGTAGGTCGAGTGAGATAAAGTACACACTCGCCTTAAAACGGTGGCCCACTTCATATGAGCATATCATTTATGATAATCAAGTAATCAGGTGGTCAAGTAATCAAGTAAGTTGGTGATCACGTAACAGATAATCAAGCAAGCAGGTAACCAAATAGATTAGAAAACGGTAAGTAAACACGGTTAACGGTAAACGGTAAACGGTTAATGGTGGAAATTACGGTTAATTGGTAGACATATGTCATTTCAATATGCCGCCTTTGGTCGTGTCCCACTATTACCATGTAAGAGTCGAGAAGATTCACTCCAATCGACTTATGCTGCCATGGCATAATTAATCATTTAAACATATCATGTAAATATGCTCTCCAAGCATTTCATATCTAGTATTTCAAGTAATCACATAAATATGCTCTTTAAGCATTTCATATCGAATAGTTCAAATATACATACTTCAGGTATTTCATGTCGAGTAATTCAAGTATATCTTATTCAAATATGGATGAGTGTGGTAAATACTTAACATATAGCACTTAACACTTAATGACCATGAGTTAAGCATGTCATAGACTTATTCCAATTAGGTATTCCTATATGGAACACTCACCTATTCAAAACAAGTGATTAAGTACTCAAAGAAGCGTTTGGGCGTCCACTTCGAGTTCCTCTTGAAGGTCTCCTTGAGCGCCTGAGTAATTAACCATCAACTATTATACACTATCACTTAGAACCCCTACTTATCAAAGAAGGTTGTACAATTTAAAGAGAATTCATGAATTGGGTCTTAATTATTCATAATCGAGGCTCAGGAGTGAAGTTTTAAAGTCTAAAGAGAAAGACTAGCATTTTTCACGAAATCGAATTCAAAATGTTCAATCGATATCGAGAAAAGAAGGCAAGTTTCAAAAATCTTATTTTCTAAGAAATTGACAAATTTCAGCTTTGGATGTCGATTTTAGAAAAATCATATCTTGCATTATATAGGTCCAAAATTAGAAAACTTGATACCATTAGAAACCTCTTCAAAAGTACTAAAAGTTCTTAGAATATACTTTTCCATGATTCCAAATGGAAGGTATTCAAAAATAGGCTCAAAGTTGTTGTTTTGGCACTTAAGATAGTTTCGGGGTTGGTTTTTGACCAACTTTGAAAATCCGGCAAAATTCTCACAATACGAACTAGCATCCAAAATTTGGAACTCAATTAGAGCTACATTAAAAGTTTAAAACAAAACAAACGGAACAAGAATCGAAGTTTTGAGCGCCAAGATATAGCAGCTCAAAATTGGCTAAAAATTCCTCCTTGATCAAGAATTTCCAGATTTAAAACATGAACTTTGGGACTTCAGTTGGATATTGAAATAGACTCAGAATGGCACCAAAATAGCAGTATTATACTACCATATAAGGGCTATTCCTCTGTCAAATTTCATTGGAAAATTCATTCGGCAAGTTGGTTAACAAAACCATCAAAGTTTCAAGAATTTCCAAGGCAAATCTGCCTTGTACTTCAAATTTTCTTTTCTAAAACCTTTAGCCAATAAATGTCTAAAACATGTCTCATTTGTGATAACTAGGTCTAATAAGAATCCAATATACATTTGGTAGGTGATTAACACCAAGAATTTCAAAACAACAAGTCCCAACCAAGGGTTAGGCCTTTACTAGCCAAAAAGAGGATTTTTACTCACTGCATCAGTTTCAAAATATGGACACAACTCACTCAATTCAACTCAGAATTGAGCGCAGTTGGTGGCGTTGAAAATCTCTTTCATAAAGCTAGAATTTCTCAGAAGAAACCATTATCAAAATCTATTCACAAGCAACTCGTTTTTTGAGCATCATGTTACAGTTCATGTCCTGCCTCCTGAAGAGCAACGAAACAGAACAGAAATTTTCAAATGAATGGTTCGGCTCACTCGAGTGGAACTAGGTCATGCATTTTATACAAATGGAAAGTTTGGATTGTTTAGTTTCCAGTGCCATAAATGGCACTTGATTTCGACATTGGAGCAAAGAGTTATGGCTGATACAAAATGACTGCCTGGGCAATACGGGAATCATTTTCCAGTTTTGCTAACTTTGGAAATCAATTCATTTGACCAACCAAATCATGTTATTTTTCAATGAAACTTTCTACACACTTCATATAACATGTAAACAACATAAAAAAGCCATTAGAACCTCAAAAGTTTGCACAAAAGGGCTCGGACAAGGCAGGGGTAAAATGGTCACTTTTGCTCCAAGCACCTCTTTTGATTTTTTTACCAATAATACAACATTAATCCACTAATATAAGCACTAAACCACCATTAATTTCATCATCCAACATCAAATCAGTCCTTCCATCAAAAGTGGGAGTTCATAGAGCCCACACAATCAATTTCCTCAAAAATAATGCTACCCATTAACATGCATGAGTATATACGTGTAATAGAACTTCCGTAAACTAAGATTTGAGGGGTTGATCGTCCATTACCTCTCGTGATGAACTAGGACAGAATTTTCGGTCCAATGAATGCCCAAGAAAACCGAGGAAATGAAGCTCCTCTCCTTGCCTAGGTGAATCTCCAAGTTGTTGTGAGTTTGTGGTAGAAATTTCAAGTGATTTGGTGCAAGTTTGAGAGGTAAAATGAAGAAGGAACTTTGGTCTCCTTCTCTTGGTGTTGCACGGCTGGTTTGAGAAGGAAAAGAAGAATGGTAGCTGATGATAAGCTTCCGTGGGAAGCTTTGATATTTGTGGCCAAAATTGGTTCGAAAAGTCAACCTTTCAATAGTGCGCGAACGCGCGTGTTTCGTGCTCGTTTCCTCTCGGGTTTGTTTCGGTAGTGCATTAAACCTCTAATGCACTTGTATACATACTATTGTTATTCACTCTTAATTGTCCCAAAATAATGGTCTAAAGTCTCTCAATTAAATCGTGCGTGTGAAAACGCGTATTTTCAAATTAAACGTGATAAAACGAAATTTCTAAGAAATTCTTATAACGATGGTACAACTAACTATCACTTGAGCACTTAATCATAAAAATACCTATTTTAAGACTAATGCACGTATCTCCAATTTTTCAAGCTCAGTGTATCCTCAAATCGGTTATCGTTCCAAACGCACGTGCACTATTTTCACTTAACAGGCTTTCAAAAAAATTAATTTTTGAAACGAGACACTTTAAAAATATAACAAAACTATAGATCCATGTAATTAGGTCTAAAGGGTTTAGAAAATAATATTCGAAAAAAACGGGTGAGCAAATAATTAATTAAGCCATAAAAATAGAATTATAAGTGAGAAAAATTCGGGTCCTCACAACCTCCTCTCCTTAAAAAAAGAATTTCGTCCTCGAAATTCACACTTACGATAATATCGTACCCCTTATTTGCCAGATCCACTAGATCTACAAAAATCCACAACTTCTATAATTTGCACTAACAATTAAGCACTGATTTCTTCATAGGACTCCTACCCTCCAAACTATAGAGCAGTAATCATACTTTACTTGTACCACTCACGAAAATAGGGTTTTCACAAGAATAGTCAACTCCATGGTCAATTAAAGATCTAGTTAAATGATTCCATCTGGTGGTTCAAAACTCGAATAGGAAGATATATTTCAATAGAAAACTAACTTTACCAAAATTTTCGACTCAATTTGTCCAAAAATCATTTACTGGCATGCGATCTCCAAAATTAACAATTTTAGAAATAACCGGATTTCTTTGGACCCAAATGACCACTCAAATTTTTGTTCAAATCAAGTCAATTATAATATGTGAGACAAAAAAAACGAGGGGTTTTTTTTTTTATGTATTTCGGATATGTATGTGGCAAAATACGATTCACGATTTTAAAATTAGAGCTAAAAGATACAAACCTTTCTTCATGGTCCGAAACTAAGTTTTCTTAGTAAGAAACTTTAGGTAATGTTTTTGCCACCGTCATTAATACATATTTCAAATTCCTCAAATACATTTAAGAAGATTAATCAGGCGACTCAATGCATAGGTATTACAGAGCGTATATAATGAAATAATATATAACTGAAGGATGTTTCAAAAATTTCATCAAAGTTTCGAGTTAAGAATTGCGTTTGAATAAACATATATTCTAGAAAATGCTTTTAAGAGAGAAAGTATATATATATATATATATATATATATTTTTACAGCAGATAAGTAATGAGTTCAAGTCACTTTACAAATAACCAACGAAATACTTCGAAAGTTCAAACATTCATAAAAGGTTGAAACATGTCCACAGAACCAACCACAATATACGGTAGAACAATTATTAAAATTGCACAAGGGAGAACCTCTCTAGGTACCCAACTAGATCAATCTTTTATATCTCTGGTAGGTCTAATCTTCTCGTTCATTTTCGATTCATACCTATCACTAAGTTCCCATTGGATTTTATAAGACCGGCCATCATTCTTTCTCAAGAGTGCGGGTTGCCTAAACTCACACCACAACCCATTCATTGTCCTTGCCGAGCCATACTTAATATAAGTCTATAGGCGTAAGAAAAGGAATAATTAAGCATAGAAGAACTTAAAGCATATACAAGTTACAAATACATTTAGAATTAGAAGCATGATTCTTTACATATATCAAAAGTCATAATACGAATCAAGAGGTCATAAACAAGCCAAGTAAAGTATATACCAAGTCAAAGTCAATAAACAAAAATGAACAAGTGATTATCAAAGGTGCATCCATCTCTAAGGCACAAACTCTTAAGTTCTACTCCCATCGTCCCACTACGGAAGATCACAAGTAATGCTTCACTCGATTAATTGGAACTAAATGATCCACATTCCCTAACATGTTCAACTTTAACCCCAACACAAGGATCATCTAGGCCACGATCTTCTTCACCTCGCGCTCTTAATTATTGTGCCATCTTAGCCAAACAATTATCGATTTCTTATAACTATTCACGTGAAATATCGATTCATTCTTATTCCCCGCGAATGGAGATCTCAAGTCCTTAGTATTATTCTCAACGCTTGAGTACTCGGGTACAAGAATCCGAAATAAGATAATTCACATCTCGAGTTGGCCAGTTCCCAAGAGTAAATCATCACATTTGAGATTCCTACTCAACATACATACCAATTGTTTTCCCCAAATATCAAGACAAAGGGGTTTATACTTATCACATTCATGATTCACAGCTTATACTCTAGAAGAGTACTTAAGCCTTTACTCATTCACATAATAAGGACCATAACACCACTTGGCCTAATCTCACCCCGCGCACAGACTACGCGAAGCGGCTTTGATTTTCATCCCTACAAGCTGTCACTTAACTTTCAAACTAGTCCCACAGTCCGGCATCATAAACTTTTAAGCCTAGGATACACTATAAAGATCTGAAACTTAAATTCTGATACCAACTGTGACGCCCCCACTTCTCCCTAAGGCAAACCAAAGGGTATCCGCGGGACGCCTGCCCAGCTCTCGCCAGGACTCACTACAATCCACAATTCAAAAACTCGAAATACTTCAATGACTTCAATACATAATTAAAGTACTCCAAAATATCTCACACTTACAATTAATCAGCTCTCAAGCTTAATACAATCCAAAAGAATATTTACTACAGCCATCTGCTGTAATACAACATTAAATTTTCAAAAGAAGGCAATCTAGTACAATTCACGAGCACTATTGGTTTTGAACCCTGTTAAAAAAACCCAAAACGTGGGATGAGCTACACAGCCCAGTGAGGTTCCAAGACACTCTAGCAGTTCGTACTAAATCAAGTAATTGAGCATATCATATGTATGGTTCAAGATTACACATTGGCATATTAACATGAGACGATAATCATTGTACAAGTAATTTGAGCATATCACAGGTACGGCACATTTGTATGAAACGGTTATCATTATGCAAAATAAACACACATTGAAGGATACGGTGTTCCAATGGAACCATTTCGGTCATCTGCACCTTATAACTTCCGATCCCCACGGTACTGTCTGGCCATCGCCTTATCCCTCCAGTGGTAATACTCGAGTATACCGAAACGGTGGCCCAGGGTTCCAACCTACCCGACCAAACCCAGTCCTGGCTCGAGTAGGTCAGTAACCAAGGGCAGGGCCCAAGTTCAGCTTAGAGCTTACAACATGCACAAGTAATCAAGTAAATCGGTGAACGATAAAATTTATCATTTTAGTAGGTCGAGTGAGATAAAGTACACACTCGCCTTAAAACGGTGGCCCACTTCATATGAGCATATCATTTATGATAATCAAGTAATCAGGTGGTCAAGTAATCAAGTAAGTTGGTGATCACGTAACAGATAATCAAGCAAGCAGGTAACCAAATAGATTAGAAAACGGTAAGTAAACACGGTTAACGGTAAACGGTAAACGGTTAATGGTGGAAATTACGGTTAATTGGTAGACATATGTCATTTCAATATGCCGCCTTTGGTCGTGTCCCACTATTACCATGTAAGAGTCGAGAAGATTCACTCCAATCGACTTATGCTGCCATGGCATAATTAATCATTTAAACATATCATGTAAATATGCTCTCCAAGCATTTCATATCTAGTATTTCAAGTAATCACATAAATATGCTCTTTAAGCATTTCATATCGAATAGTTCAAATATACATACTTCAGGTATTTCATGTCGAGTAATTCAAGTATATCTTATTCAAATATGGATGAGTGTGGTAAATACTTAACATATAGCACTTAACACTTAATGACCATGAGTTAAGCATGTCATAGACTTATTCCAATTAGGTATTCCTATATGGAACACTCACCTATTCAAAACAAGTGATTAAGTACTCAAAGAAGCGTTTGGGCGTCCACTTCGAGTTCCTCTTGAAGGTCTCCTTGAGCGCCTGAGTAATTAACCATCAACTATTATACACTATCACTTAGAACCCCTACTTATCAAAGAAGGTTGTACAATTTAAAGAGAATTCATGAATTGGGTCTTAATTATTCATAATCGAGGCTCAGGAGTGAAGTTTTAAAGTCTAAAGAGAAAGACTAGCATTTTTCACGAAATCGAATTCAAAATGTTCAATCGATATCGAGAAAAGAAGGCAAGTTTCAAAAATCTTATTTTCTAAGAAATTGACAAATTTCAGCTTTGGATGTCGATTTTAGAAAAATCATATCTTGCATTATATAGGTCCAAAATTAGAAAACTTGATACCATTAGAAACCTCTTCAAAAGTACTAAAAGTTCTTAGAATATACTTTTCCATGATTCCAAATGGAAGGTATTCAAAAATAGGCTCAAAGTTGTTGTTTTGGCACTTAAGATAGTTTCGGGGTTGGTTTTTGACCAACTTTGAAAATCCGGCAAAATTCTCACAATACGAACTAGCATCCAAAATTTGGAACTCAATTAGAGCTACATTAAAAGTTTAAAACAAAACAAACGGAACAAGAATCGAAGTTTTGAGCGCCAAGATATAGCAGCTCAAAATTGGCTAAAAATTCCTCCTTGATCAAGAATTTCCAGATTTAAAACATGAACTTTGGGACTTCAGTTGGATATTGAAATAGACTCAGAATGGCACCAAAATAGCAGTATTACACTACCATATAAGGGCTATTCCTCTGTCAAATTTCATAGGAAAATTCATTCGGCAAGTTGGTTAACAAAACCATCAAAGTTTCAAGAATTTCCAAGGCAAATCTGCCTTGTACTTCAAATTTTCTTTTCTAAAACCTTTAGCCAATAAAATGTCTAAAACATGTCTCATTTGTGATAACCAGGTCTAATAAGAATCCAATATACATTTGGTAGGTGATTAACACCAAGAATTTCAAAACAACAAGTCCCAACCAAGGGTTAGGCCTTTACTAGCCAAAAAGAGGATTTTTACTCACTGCATCAGTTTCGAAATATGAACACAACTCACTCGATTCAACTCGGAATTGAGCGCAGTTGGTGGCGTTCAAAAGCTCTTTCATAAAGCTAGAATTTCTCAGAATAAACCATTATCAAAATCTATTCACAAGAAACTCTTTTTTTGAGCATCAAGTTACAGTTCATGTCCTGCCTCCTGAAGAGCAACGAAACAGAACAGAAATTTTCAAATGAATGGTTTGGCTTACTCGAGTGGAACTAGGTCATGCATTTTATACAAATGGAAAGTTGGGATTGTTTAGTTTCCAGTGCCATAAATGGCACTTGATTTCGACATTGGAGCAAAGAGTTATGGCTGATACAAAATGACTGCCTGGGCAATACGGGAATCATTTTCCATTTTGCTAACTTTGGAAATCAATTCATTTGACCAACCAAATCATGTTATTTTTTAATGAAACTTTCTACACACTTCATATAACATGTAAAAAACAGAAACAAGCCATTAGAACCTCAAAAGTTTGCACAAAAGGGCTCGGACAAGGCAGGGGTAAAATGGTCACTTTTGCTCCAAGCACCTCTTTTGATTTTTTACCAACAATACAACATTAATCCACTAATATAAGCACTAAACCACCATTAATTTCATCATCCAACATCAAATCAGTCCTTCCATCAAAAGTGGGAGTTCATAGAGCCCACACAATCAATTTCCTCAAAAATAATGCTACCCATTAACATGCATGAGTATATACGTGTAATAGAACTTCCGTAAACTAAGATTTGAGGGGTTGATCGTCCATTACCTCTCGTGATGAACTAGGACAGAATTTTCGGTCCAATGAATGCCCAACAAAACCGAGGAAATGAAGCTCCTCTCCTTGCCTAGGTGAATCTCCAAGTTGTTGTGAGTTTGTGGTAGAAATTTCAAGTGATTTGGTGCAAGTTTGAGAGGTAAAATGAAGAAGGAACTTTGGTCTCCTTCTCTTGGTGTTGCACGGCTGGTTTGAGAAAGAAAAGAAGAATGGTGGCTGATGATAAGCTTCTTTGATATTTGTGGGTAAAATTGGTTCCAAAAGTCAACCTTTCAATAGCGCGCGAACGCGCGCGTTTCGTGCTCGTTTCCTCTCGGGTTTGTTTCAGTAGTGCACTAAACCTCTAATGCACTTGTATATATACTATTGTTATTCACTCTTAATTGTCCCAAAATAATGATCTAAAGTCTCTCAATTAAATCGTGCGTGTGAAAACGCGTATTTTCAAATTAAACGTGATAAAACGAAATTTCTAAGAAATTCTTATAACGATGGTACAACTACCTATCACTTGAGCAGTTAATCATAAAAATACCTATTTTAAGACTAATGCACGTATCTCCAATTTTTCAAGCTCAGTGTATCCTCAAATCGGTTATCGTTCCAAACGCACGTGCACTATTTTCACTTAACAGGCTTTCAAAAAAATTAATTTTTGAAATGAGACACTTTAAAAATACAACAAAGCTATAGATCCATGTAATTAGGTCTAAAGGGGTTAGAAAATAATATTCGAAGAAAACGGGTGAGCAAATAATTAATTAAGCCATAAAAATAGAATTATAAGTGAGAAAAATTCGGGTCCTCACAGAATTTGCCTTAGGTTAAAACATGAAAGTTATAGGAAATAATTTTTTATAGTTTTCTGTAAAATTTCAGCCCAATCCGAGCTCGGTAGCCTGTGAAAAGATGGAAATACCCAGACTGCCGTAGGTAAGAGTTTGGTGACAGTGTTGACAGTTCACCCAATCTGACCGCGACCGTTCACCCAATCTGATCGTGACCGTTCACCCTGATGTGTACTAAATTAGATTTTGGCCAAAACATAAAAGTTGTAGTGCTTTGTCTTAACTTTCTAACAGCCCTGGAAACACCTTAATTGGATTTCGGTAGCCTGAGTTATGGTCATTTAACCAGAATGCGGTTGTTTGTACGATTCTGGTTTGGTACATTAAAATTTTGACCTAGCTACACTATGAACTGGACTGAGTGATCTTCATAAAAATTGTAGCCCTTTATCTTAGCTTCGAAACGGTATAAATTTAACCGCAATCTGATAATCGTAGCTCCGGTTGTGTTCAATACGCAAAATAACGTCAAATCTGCCTTTTGGATTTAGGGCTTAAACTTCATTTCTGGACTCTCCCTAGTTTGATTTTGCACTTATACGTTCTATTTGATCTTACTCTAGTAGTATGTGGATTCGGCTTATGACTCGTATTCGAGTCTCATTGTGTTTACTTGAATGTTTTAGGGCGTGCCGGTGACCCATGGCGCTCATTGGACGGAAATTTGTGAAATTCCTTTTGTTTGATTGGTGAGTGTACTACTCACATGATTGATACTTCTTGGCTTTGTTATACTTGAGATTTATGATTGGAATATTTGTGTTTACTGATGATACTGGTTGAGACGAGGGTGTACTTTACCACTCTCGTACTCTATGGCTTAATTGACTGTTTACTGTATCACTTGAATTGTCTTGATTATACTTGAATTGGTGTCGTTTGGACGTGTATCCAACTACTTATACTGTTGATTCTGAGCTCAACCCCATTGGTGGTCAATTGAATCGAGCCAGCAAGGGCTTGGTCGAAGAAATTGATAAGCCATGGGGAACTGTTTCTAAGGATTCGATGGGTACGAGACTCTTGATTCCGGTATACTCGAGTATTACCATTACTGAACTGGTTGGAGTTCGGACCCGGTAGGGGTATGTGAGGTGGAAGGAATCGGAGAAAGTGGAGTCTACGGTATTGGTTACTCCTTAAACGTCGACGGAGGGTCAACGGGGCGAGATCAAGTACGGCAAGCGAGGAAAAGGGCTATTGAGATCCGACCATATCCTTTTAGAAATCTTTATTGAAATGTGGTGCTAGTTGATTCATTTATTGAATGTATTTGGATTGAGCAACTTTGTGCTTATGTGAAATTGTTTAGTTGCGTGATGGTACCTCATTGGGCGAAAGCTTACCTTGTTGACTTTGTTTTCCTTACAGGGAGTATCTTTTGAAGGTTATGGAGCTTTAAAACATGAGTTGAGCTAGTTTAAATATTCTTTTGTATAACTCCTCGATGGGTGGAAAACCTTAAATGTATCTTGATCGAACATTTCCTTTTGATCTGTAAAGTTCCAACCTTGTGTATATTAAAGTATTTAGTAATGTTCATGTGTTGTTTTGGCTTGGAATTGTTCTTTCGCTATGGTGGTAGAATCGTTTAAGTGCAGTATTATATTTTGGAATGTTTAGCTTATGTTAATTTTGTCCTAGTAGTCCTGGCGAAAGTTGGGCAGGTAGTCCGCTAACCCCTTTGGTCCGCCTTAGGGGAAGGTGGGGCTGTCACAGGTGGTATCAGAGCCTAGGTTAGAAATGACCTAGGCAAGTTTGAAATTTTGTTCCTTAGGGCCTGTGAGGGAAGTGTTAAGGTACTGTTAGGCGTGATTATGCTTATGTTGCTTAAGATATGAATCCTTTTCCCATCCTTGTAGGTTATGGTTGGAACAAGTGGAGAGGGTGGAGGTGAGCCACCTCAGAGTCGGTCACGAGTCATTGATTACCAGAAGAGGTCGGGAGGCCCGATCCGGCTTTGATATGCCGCTAGTCGGGTTCGTTGTTGTGACCGTTGCCGAAACCACTCTTACGTCGACCACGTGGTCGTGGCGGTGTTAGGCGAACGGAGGAGACTTAGGCGTGCCGCCGCCAGGGATCACACGGAGATACTTAGGCTGAGGGGCATCACGAGGATGCAAGCCGACCGGATAGGGGAGCTCCGTGAGGACATAGCTATGGAGCAGGAACACACTAATGCTCTTAGGGAACAATTGCAAGGGGTTAACCAGCGTCTGACCAATGTCGTCTGGGAAGTTAGAGACCGTTCTGGAGGCATTATTAATGAGTGTGAAGCGCTGATCCAAGATGTGATTGGCGCCAATGTGCAGGTAGTGGCTCCCGGTGGCAATGCACCTAGTGAGGGGAGTACCCCTAGTTCTAGCCAAGGGGGAGAGTCTGTGGCCTCCGTAGGGAATTAGGCTAGAACTTTTGAACCGCTTTTGATTCCATGAAGGGAATAGTTAGGAAAGGCTCTTAGTTAGCCGTTTTGGCCTAACTTTGTATATTGTTTTGGATGACCCTTTTGTTTCATGGGATGACTTTTGTATGTACTTGACTGACTGTTTTGTATAATGGCTTGATCCTATTATGTGTTCTATGTACATGTGTTATGTGTTTAAATGCTCTATGAAGTAGTTGTTTTGGCTAATTGTTCGTGTTTATTGTTATGAAAAGGGGTTATGTGCCCTTTCGCATTATACTTATCTTTTGACCTTAAATTGACTTAGATCGATGGAGGGCACTCGTAGTGGTCGAGGCCGGGGACGCGGGAGTAGGCAACCCACGTTGGAAAGGGGCACTGGGGAAACCTCGTCTGGACCAAACCCTGAACCTTGAATTGATCCCAACGTCCAAATAGCGGCTGCCATGCAGTAAATGATTAATTTACTAGCCCAAGTGATGCACCAACAGGGTCAAAACCCTAACCCCAACCCTGGGAATCCCGGTAATCAAGTGGAGAGTGAGGATAGGGCTCTCGAGAGGTTTCAGAAGTTTGCCCCAACAAAGTTTATTGAGGGACCCGATCCGGACGTGATCGAAAGGTGGCTAGAAAAGATGGTGGATATCCTTGCCGCCTTACATTATACGAAAGAGAGGCAGGTGACTTTTGCCGTCTTTCAACTGGAAGGGGCGGCCCGTTCCTGGTGGAACGTTATACGATAAAAGTGGGAGCGGGAACAAACGCCCAGGACCTGGGTGAACTTTATGAGGGAGTTCAACGCCAAATTCTTCCCTCCTCTGGTTTAGGAGCAGAAAGAAGATGAATTTATCCGACTTTGCCAAGGGACCCAGACTGTGGCCGAATACGAGAGCCAATTCACTCGGCTGTCCAAATTTACACCCGAACTCATCGTGACCGAGCAACGGAGAATACGGCGATTCGTCCAAGGTCTGAACGTGGAAATCCAGAAGGATCTAGCTGTGGCCCAAATTAACGCCTTCAGCGATGCCGTAGAGAAGGCGCAACGAGTAGAGAATGCTCGGCTACAGGTGAGAAACTTCCAAGCTAAAAAATGAGGGTTCCCTGGAAGTAGCTCGGGGCAGGGGGATAAGAGTACCCCTCCCAAGTTTGGACGAGGAACCGAAGGTGAAAGGCAGCCGGGCGTAGGTAGAGGGGCTTAGTCAAGAGGTGGCCCAGCGGGGAGAGGTCAAAGAGGAGGTTTCCAGAGAGGTTCGAGTTCTGCATCCCGTAGACCCTGTGGGTATTGCGGAAAGCCAAATCACACAGAGGACAACTGCTGGAAGAAGGAGGGAAAGTGCCTGCGTTGTGGAAGCGCAGACCACCGGCTCGCCACCTGTCCAGTTCTAAAGCAAGATGGAAAGGGAAGTCAACAACCGCCAAGGACCAGTTCTGGACCAGTTAAGGTAGACGGGACAAAACCCAAGATGTCAGCTCGAGTGTATTCGTTAGAGCTCCAACAGGTCCCAGACTCTTCCGAGGTCGTAGAAGGTACGATCCCTGTATTTCACCGATTTGCGAAGGTTTTAGTAGATCCTGGTGCCACCCATTCCTTTGTTAACCCTAATTTCATGTGTGGTATTGATATCAAGCCTGCTAGTTTACCTTATGATCTAGAAGTTAGTACCCCCACTGGGGACCATCATTTGATTACTAGTATGGTTTACAAGGACTGCGAGGTTTGGGTAGGAGAGAGAAAATTGCTAGGGGATTTGATAAGCCTATCCATTCAAGGGTATGACGTGATCTTGGGCATGGACTGGTTAGCCAGGTATAATGCTCAATTAGATTGTTCAATTAGATTGTAAGAAGAAGGTGGTAGAGTTTCGCATCCCTGGGGAGGCGACCTTAAGGTTGAATATAAGGGATAGGCTAGCCTCATCTGCCTTGATCTTGAGTATTCGGGTTAGGAAATTACTAAGTAGAGGGGTGCAAGGGTTCTTAGCCTTTCTAATCAATACTCCCACCGATAAATTGAAGGTAGAGGATGTGCACATAGTGAAGGAATATCCAGATGTGTTCCCTGATGAGTTAGTTGCCCTACTTCCGGAGAGAGAGATAGAGTTCAAAATTGACTTGTTACCTGGAACGTCACCTATCTCAAAAATTTCGTATCGGATGGCACCTGCTGAGCTTAGGGAGTTGAAATTACAGTTACAAGACCTTTTGGAACGGGGTTTCATTCACGAGAGTGGGTCTCCCTGGGGAGCCCCTGTGTTGTTCGTGAAGAAAAAAGACGGGAGTCTGCGTATGTGCATGACTACCGGGGGCTGAACAATGTGACGGTTAAAAATAAGTATCCATTGCCCCATATTGATGAGTTATTTGACCAGTTGCAGGGAGCCGTGGTCTTCTCGAAATTAGATCTTCGACAGGGGTATTACCAATTGTTGATTAGGAAAGAAGATATCCCGAAAACTGCTTTCAACTCGAGATATGGGTACTACGAATTCGCAGTTATGCCCTTTGGACTGACCAATGCCCCTACCGCCTTCATGGACTTAATGGATAGGGTTTTTAAGCCCTACCTAGATCGATTTGTTGTTGTTTTTATTGATGACATCCTGATTTACTCCAAGACGCATGAGGAGCATGAGCAGCACCTAAGAGTCGTTTTGCAAACCCTAAGAGAGCATCAGTTATACGCCAAGTTCAGTAAGTGTGAATTTTGGCTGAAGAAAATTTCTTTCTTAGGGCACGTAATTTCCCAAGAGGGCATCTAGGTTGACCCAGCGAAAGTAAAGGCCGTGACTAATTGGTAGAGGCCAGAAAATCCCACGGAAATTTGTAGTTTTCTAGGGTTAGCTGGGTACTACCGGCGTTTCATTAAAGACTTTTCTAAACTGGCCGGTCCTTTAACCGACCTGACGAAGAAACATGGTCAGTTTGTGTGGGATGCCAAATGCGAAACGAGTTTTCGAGAGTTAAAGAAAAGATTAACCATGGCGCCAGTTCTAACTTTGCCTAACGGAGGGACAGGTTCACCGTTTACACCGACGCGTCGCAGGAAGGTCTGGGGTGTGTGCTGATGCAAAACTGGAATCTGATATGTTTTGCCTCTAGGAAGTTGAAACCCCACGAGCAGAACTACCCAACCCACGATCTTGAGTTAGCCACGGTTGTTTTCGCTCTCGGTTGTTTTTGCTCTGAAAAAGTGGAGGCACTATCTATACAGGATAACGTTCGAGGTGTACTCAGACCATAAGAGTCTTAGATACCTCTTCTCGCAGAAGGAATTAAACATGAGGCAGCGACGGTGGATAGAATTTCTGGAGGATTACGACTGCACCATCAACTATCATCCGGGGAAAAGCGAACGTAGTGGCCGATGCCTTAAGTTGAAAGACTCAAGTAGCAGGGTTAATGATTAAAGACTGGGATTTGTTAGAATCCGTTTGTGAGTGGAAACCCTGCCTTGGGAGTCATAAGGTGGTTTTTAGTAATATTAAGGTAACATCTACCCTACTGGAACGAATTAAGGAAGTGCAAAAGAAAGATTCGATAGTGCGGAAGTGGGGAGCGAAGGTGGAAAAAGAGGAATCGACCGACTTCAACTTTAGTCCCGAGGGTGTTTTGAAATACCGAAACCGCGTGGTGGTGCCTAAAGATGAAACGTTAAAGACGGAGATCTTAGAGGAGGCTCATCGATCCAAATACACGATCCATCCGGGTAGTAGCAAGATGTACCAGGACCTGAAAGGAACTTATTGGTGGGATAACATGAAGAAGGAAATTGCTTTATATGTGCAGAAATGTCTGGTTTGCCAACAAGTCAAGGCGGAGCATCAAAAACCATCCGGCTTGTTACAACCTCTTGAGATACCCGAATGGAAATGGAAAAACATCACAATGGATTTCGTTTCAGGTTTGCCGCGAACGCAACGAGGACACGATGCCATGTGGGTGATCCTCGATCGATTAACCAAATCGGCTCATTTCTTGCCGGTAAACATGAAGTATTCCATGGACAAACTGGCTCAGGTGTACATGGACGAGATCGTAAGGCTACATGGCGTTCCCGTGAGCATCGTTTCAGATAGAGATCCCGGTTTCGTATCTAGGTTTTGGTAGAAGTTTCAGGAGACTGTAGAGACTAAACTCAACCTAAGCACCACCTATCATCCTCAGACGGATGGACAATCAGAGCGAACAATCCAAACTCTCGAGAATATGCTAAGGACCTGTATTCTGGATTTTGAAGGTAATTGGGGTCAACATATGACCTTAGTAGAGTTTGCTTACAATAATAGTTACCATTCATCAATTCAAATGGCTCCATACGAAGCGCTGTATGGGAGGAAGTGCCGGTCACCGATCTATTGGGACGAAGTCGGCGAGAGGAAGGTGCTAGATCCAACAACTATCCCATGGATGGAAGATGCACAAGAAAAAGTCAAGTTGATACGACAAAGACTCCAAACAGCTCAAAACCGACAGAAGAGCTACGCGGACAATCGAAGAAAAGATCTGGAGTTCGAAGTTGGGGACTGTGTGTTCCTTAAGGTCACACCATTATGAAGCGTCACAGCAGGTAGAGGAAAGAAACTCCAACCAAGGTTCGTCAGACCTTTCAAGATTCTCCTGAGGGTTGGTAAAATAGCATATCGGCTAGAACTACCGTCAAGTCTATCCAGAATTCACGACGTCTTCCACGTCTCGATGCTTAAAAAGTATTATCCCGACCCGTTTCATATCTTACAACCGGAGGAAATCAAGATAGATGAATCTCTCACCTACGAAGAAAAACATGTACAGTTGCTTGACCGAAAAGTTAAGGAACTGAGAAACAAACAGATTCCGTTGGTGAAGATCTTGTGGAGAAACCATAGGTAGAGGAAGCTACCTGGGAGGTGGAAGAAGAGATGAAAAAGAAATACCCTGAATTGTTCGTGAATCAAGGTGAGAAAATTTCGAGGGTGAAATTCTTTTAAGGGGGAGAGAGTGTGAGAACCCGTGAATTTTCTTATTTTCTAGGCTTTATTTTATTTAATTACACGCCTTTATGCATTTTGTTTTCTTAGGAGAAAATTTTCTAAATCATTTTTATAAGGAAATATGGTTTTTAAATTATTTTTCTAGTATAAGTCAGTTCATGAGAATTTAGGAAGGTATACCGGGCGTGGGACCCGCTAGTGCGGAAAGCTCAGAAAAATTCGGCCAATTAGGTTAAGTTTCATATACCGGGATTAGTTTATCAGGTGTTAAGAGATAATTAGAGGTTACCCAAATGAATGGGTGTTGGAGAGACAAAAGGATAGCGTTGCATTAATAAGGGTGACAAGTGTCACCTTATGATTTAATCTTGGATTTTGACCACTATTCATCACTTTACCAATTAATCAAAATTGACCCAAAAATCATCTTCATTTCAAGCTTCTCTTGGCCGGCCATCTCAAGAAGAAAAGAAAAGAAAACTCTCAACTTTCTTGCTTTCAATCTTTGTAAGTCCCAAAGACAACCAAGAGGGGGGGGGGTGAATTGGGTTATTCAAAATCTTAATCAGATTTAGGCAATTTTTACTAAATGAAAATTTCCTTCTTTTCTAGTAATGATCAACCAAGTAGATTAGAAGACAAGAGCAATATTGATCAGAAACACAAGTATAGACAAGCAATGAGAATTTTATTAAACAGAAAAGTAAATTGGGGAATCAAACCAAGTGTCTACCAAGCTATCCTCAAACTTGAAGACCACACACTAGGAAGAGCAACTTCTCTTTGATGGAAGACGATCAACTAGATGTACAATGGAGGGAGCACTTCCTCCTTGCCCTAAGCCTCACTTAGTCAAGCTAAGAAGTTTTACAATCACTTAGAAAACCCTCAACAAAGCTACACTAAAGATCCTTTCAATCACAAAAGAAATGCTCACCAGAAATTCACACCACTTTAAAACAAATCTTGCTTTGGAGACTATTTTCTAGCTAAAATATCTCTTGAGATCTTGTAAACAAAGTGTGCAAAAGTCCTCCCTTCGTTCAGAACAGTTTGTTTTTAAAGGGGAACAGAAATGAGCTTCATTAAAGCTTCCAACGGATAGAAGGCAGATGAAGGGTCAGCTAGCCGTTGGGGCTTTCGGACGTCCGACGATCAAATCATCGTCCGAACCAATCGTCCGAAAATAGCCAAGTTGAAGTTCGGACGTCCGATGAGATTTTTGTCGTCCGACAGCACAGCGTCCGATCGTAGGCCGAGAGCTAGCAAGTTATCTTGGAATTTTTCGGACGTCCGATCTGGTTGATATGCGTCCGAGGTGTGCGTCCGATCCTTCCGGACGTCCGACAGTTTCCTTTCGGCCGTCCGACCTGATTGTCCTGTTTTTGCTTCTCATTTTGGTTGTCTTGCATTTCATGACATATTTGAACCTGATTCTTGGATAGACAAAAACACTTGTATTTGAAGGAGGTTAGATAAACATTTCAAAGTACCAAGAATGACAAACTAGACATACTTAAAAGACAGTATCTTTGATCGGAACAAAACAATGACTAAATTCATTTATATTATTTCAATCTTGTTTGCCACATCCAAAACATCGTAGACTGGAGTCAATCAAACATATGCTTTCCTTGTTCCATCAGGCCTGATCAATCTTGGTCAGTATAAACGAACTTTTGTGATCATCAAAACCAAGAATAACAATCTTGCTCAATCTCCCAATCCAACCGATTAAATTTGAAATTCCTCCTTAAAAACCCTTAGTTTAGTAGTAGTGAGGTTGGTTGTGAAGTGGTTTGGAAGAAAGTGGTGCTAAGTTGGGTCTTTTCTCGAGGTTGCAAGGTGAGTAGTTAAGGAATTCCTTCTTTGGTTTTGATAATGTGAAAATATTTCAGTTTGGTCAGAACCTTTCCTTAGATTGGCAAAAAATTGATGCAACATATCAGGATAGTAGACATTTGGCATAGAAATAAGATGTGACCATTTCTGGAAAGCAAATAAACTCAGAATGGATTCTAAACCTATGGAGCGAAATTCAGAGGGGTTTACAGTTCTTTGAGGGATGACACCCTTCTGGGATATCCAGGAGTATTTGTCTTTCGCAGCATCATCAAAGAATGTAGGAGGAGGGGCTGATTTTGGAGGCGGTTGAGAAGATGTCCCCTGTCCAGATTCAGGCTGAGAGGAGGGTTGTGGTGTAGGCCGTGACATTTGACCCTTGATAGCTCCTCTTTTGAAGCGTTTGGATGTCCGTTTGACAGTGGGAAGACTCTCATCCTCATCCCTGAGTGGATGCTTGCGTCCGGCAGTAACTTTTCCTCCCCTTAGATTCACCATTGTGCGAAATGTGTGGAATGAGGGATGCAAATGATGCACACAGCAGTAGGGAAGTGAATCGCACAGAAATTTTGGGACACAAAGTCCTTGAACAAGATTTGACAGAGCGGTTATGAGAAAGTAGGGTTTTGAGGGAAATTTGGGAATTTACGAAATGTTTTGCGATTCGATGAAATAATTATGAGAAATGAATCGCAATCAATCAGGAAAAGTTTTGTTTGAGTCAATTTGGGAATGAGAGCTTCAGAATGGTATGAATTTGAGAGTGAGAAATGAGAGGGTTTTCGTCCGAGAGGAAATAGAAAAGAAGAGTTTGAAGCAAATGAGGGAGAAAGTTAATTTAAAAAGTGAGTCGTTGCACTGTCGGACGGCCGAACGAAGTTGTGCGTCCGACAGTTGTGTCCGAACAGGCGCAATTCTGGAAAATGGCTGAAGAACATCATCGGACGTCCGTTCATATTCTTTCGGACGTCCGAAGACTTTGAGAAATTTTAGGATGATTTTTCGATTATTCTTAATTTTGATCTTAGATGAATGAACTGATCTAATGGCAGAGCTTTGGTAAAAATATCAGCAAATTGATCTTTAGAACAAATATAATTTACACATATGTCACCTTTTTGAACAAGATCACGAATAAAGTGATGCTTTATATCTATGTGCTTTGTCCTAGAATGATGAATAGGATTTTTGGTCAAATTTATAGCACTAGTATTATCACAGAATACAGGCATGCAGTCATACAACAATCCAAAATCATTCAAAGTGTGCTTCATCCATAAAAGTTGAGCACAACATGCACTAGCGGCAATATATTCCGCTTCGGTTGTAGACAAAGATATTGCATTTTGCTTTTTGCTAAACCAAGAGACTAAACAATTTCCAAGAAAATGACAAGTTCCACTAGTACTCTTTCTATCCACACGACAACCTCCAAAATCAGCATCCGAATAACCGTATAGTGCAAACTCATTAGATCTAGCATACCAAAGACCATAGTCTAATGTACCTTTCAAATACCTAAAAATTCTTTTTACAGCATTCAAATGTGATTCTTTTGGACAAGATTGAAATCTAGCACACAAGCAAACAGCAAACATAATATCAGGTCTACTTGCTGTTAAATAGAGTAGGCTTCCGATCATACCTCTATATTGCTTTTCATCCACATGATTACCTTCTTCATCTTTGTCAAGCTTTGTAGAAGTGCACATTGGAGTTCCAACTTGCTTTGAGTCCTCCATGCCAAACCTTTTCAGCAACTCCTTGGTATATTTTGCTTGATTTATAAAAATTCCCTCAAGAGCTTGATGTATTTGAAGTCCAAGGAAGAAATTTAATTCTCCCATCATACTCATTTCAAATTCACTTTGCATAGTGGTGAAAAAATCCTTGCATAGATACTCATTAGTAGCACCAAAAATAATATCATCAACATATATTTGCACAATAAGAAGGTCATTCAACACTTGCTTAGTAAAAAGTGTGGTGTCCACAACACCCCTTTTGAAACCATTTTCAATCAAAAAACCACTTAGTCTTTCATACCAAGCTCTTGGAGCTTGTTTTAGACCATATAAAGCTTTAGATAGTTTAAACACATGACTTGGAAATTTTGTATTTTCAAAAACCGGGGGGTTGATCCACATATACTTCTTGATCAATAAAACCATTTAAAAAGGCACTTTTAACATCCATTTGAAACAATTTGAAGCCTTTAAAGCATGCAAAAGCAAGAAGCATTCTAATAGATTCTAATCTTGCTACGGGAGCAAATGTTTCATCAAAATCAATTCCTTCTTCTTGTGCATATCCTTTAGCAACTAATCTGGCTTTATTTCTTACAACAACACCTTTATCATCTAACTTATTTCTAAAAATCCACTTTGTGCCAATGATAGGTTGATTTTGAGGTCTATCAACAAGTGTCCAAACTTCATTCCTCTCAAATTGATTAAGTTCCTCTTGCATTGCCAAAATCCAGTTTTCATCCTTTAAAGCATCATTGACATTTTTGGGTTCAAAAAAAGACACTAAAGCAAAATTGTCAATCAATTTTCTAGATGAGGAACGAGTGTTTACCTTCTCGGATGGATCACCAATTATAAGCTCTTTTGGATGATTTTGGCTGAATTTCCAAGCCTTGGGAAGATCTTTGAGTGGATCATCATTTTTGTCTTCATCTTCCTCTTCTTGATCATTATGAACTTCATTTTCCATTTCAGTTGCTGCTGGTTTAGAGCTTCCTTCATTTCCAATTGATAGCTTTTCCATTCCTTCTCGAACACCTACATCATCATCCTCACACGAACTTTTGGAATTATCATCATTTGTTTCATCAAATGTTATATGTATAGCTTCTTCAATCACAAGATTCCTTCTATTAAAAACTCTATATCCTCTTTTATTCTCACAATACCCCAAAAATATTCCTTCATCAGATTTTTTATCAAACTTACCAAGATGTTCCTTTAGATTCAAAATAAAACATTTACAACCAAATACTTTGAAATAACCAACTGTAGGTTTCTTATCAAAAATCAGCTCATAAGGAGTTTTTCTTTAAGATAGGTCTCAAGAGAATTCTATTCATCACATAACATGCAGTGTTTACCGCTTCAGCCCAAAGATATTTAGGCAACCTACATTCATTTAACATAGTTCTAGCAGCCTCTTGGAGAGTCCTGTTTTTCCTTTCTACAACACCATTTTGCTGTGGAGTTCTTGCAATAGAAAACTCATGAGTTATGCCATTATGATCACAAAATTCTGGAAAACCACAATATTTGAATTCTGTTCCATTATCACTTCTAATTCTAACAATTTTTAATCCAAGCAGATTTTGCACTTTAGCAAACAATGAAGTGAAATTCTTGAATGCATCATCCTTATGAGCAAGAAATATTACCCAAGTGTATCTAGAATAATCATCTACAATCACAAAACAGTATTTCTTACCACCCAAGCTAGAGATTTGAGTAGGGCCAAATAAGTCAAGATGCAAGAGTTCTAAAGGTTTGGAAGTAGATACACACTTCTTTGGTTTAAAAGAAACTTTTGTTTGCTTTCCAAATTGACATGCATCACATATTTTATCCTTTTCAAAACTGATTTTTGGCAAGCCTCTAACTAGCTCCTTTTTCGAAATTTCCTTTAGTAACTCCATGTTAAAATGACAAAGTCTTCTATGCCACAACCAAGGATCTTCATTTGAAGCTTTAAGACATGTTAAGCTAGAAGAATCAATTTTATCAAGAACCACAATATATATGTCGTTGAACCTCTTACCTTTGAACACAACATTGTATTTGGAATCAAGCACAATGCATTCATGCTTTCTAAACAACACATTCAAGTCTTTATCACACAATTGACTAACACTAAGCAAATTATAACTCAAGTTATCAACTAAGAGCACATTATGAACAAAAGTTTCACCATCCTTACCAACATCACCTATTCCAATTGTTTTAGCTTTCACATCATCACCAAATGTCACTTTTCCACTTGATCTTGATTTCAGCTTTATGAACAAAGAGGGATCACCGGTCATATGCCTTGAACAACCGCTATCAATGAACCATTTGGACTTGTGTGAGCATTTTTCCTGAAAAGAGAAAGTGTTTGGTACCCATTTTAATTTTTGGGTCCATAATAGTTAGCATTATATCTAACTAACCACATGCATTTCATCCCTTTGTTCAGATTTCTTTTCACATAGCAATCACTTTTCAAATGCCCTCTTTGACAACAAAAACCACACATAATGGAAGAGTCCTTAACATGTACTGGTTTGACATATCTCAATCCACCTTTTCTATATGTTGTGAAACCATGTGCATTTTTGTTGTGTGCAAATGTTCTTTGAAAAATAGTAGGATGTGTAGGTGACATGTTCCTTTTGATAAACTCCTGCTTTCTTGCTTTCAAAGTCTCATCCAAGTTGTCCATTCTCCTTTTTAAATCACCATGTCTTTCCTTCAGCATTTTACAAATATTTGTCTTTCTATCAAGCTCATTCTGAACATCAAATCCGGCTCTTACAAGACATTCATTGTCAGTCTTTAGTTGTTTATTTTGTTGAAGGAGACATGCATTTTCATGAATGAGAAAAGCAATTTTCTGTTTTAGCTGCTTGTTCTTATCATAAGATTCCTTCAAAGCATTATGCAGTTTTTTAACAAAGGATTCAAGATCATCATCTTCTTCATCATCACTTTCAGATTGAGAGTGTATGGAAGTTACCTCATTATCTCCAATAGCCATGAAGGCCATTTGAGCTGATTCTTCCTCTTCTTCAACTTCCCCTTCAGAGTTGCATTCATTCCAAGTAATCTGGAAGTTGTTGAATCTTGGCTTTCGATCAGCTTTTCCATCTTTCATTTTCTTCATGGGGCATTCGTTTGCATAGTGTCCAGGCTGTCCACATTCATAGCATTTGTCCACTTGCTTCTTGTTGAATTCTTGTTTTCCTTTGTTCCTTGCATTTGATGAATAATTTTGGAATTGATTGCTAGGTCCTCCCTTTCTGAACTTCCTTTTATTCAAGATTCTTTTGAAGCCTCTTGTGATGAGAGCAAGATCATTATCATCACCATCCGAATCTTCATCATCCAAGTGAGCTGAATCATCTTCACTTTGAGTAGTCTTTAGAGCAATATTTCTTTTTGCTCTAGCATCCTCTTCCTCCTGCACTTTAGATTTCAGTTTTAACTCATAAGAGGTTAGTGAGTTAATGATAGATTCAATAGGCACAGAACTTAAATCCTTAGCCTCCTCTATTGCAGTCACTTTATTTTCCCATTCTTTGCCCAATGCATTGAGAATTTTTCTGTTCTTCTCTCCCAAGGTGTACTCTTTGCCCAACACCTCGAGATCTTTGATTAAGTCAGTGAACCTGCAAAACATTTTGTCAATATCCTCAAGAGGTTCAATCTTAAAAGATTCATACTTTGTGACCAAGATGGCCTTTCTCTGTTCTCTCACATTGTCACCACCCTCATGGATTTCTCTTAACTTATCCCACATTTCTTTGGCTGATTTACAGCCTTTCACTCTAATTGATTCATTTGAATCTAAGGCACTATAAAGAACATTCATGGCCTTGGCATTCAATGTGAGGTTAGTCCTGTCTTGAGCATTCATTTCAGCTCTCATTTTTGGCCGAAGCAGCCCTGTATCTGCATCAAGAAAGTTAGCTTCATGCGGTCCTTCACTCACAATAAACCACAGTTCAATATCAATAGATTGCAAAAAAATAATCATCCGTTCTTTCCAGCTAACATAGTTGGAGCCATTGAACATGGGAGGCCTAGTAACAGATTGCCCCTCAACAAACATAGCATGACTGGTTGTCATCTTTACTCCAAGCCGTTAGAGCTTAATCTCAAGGAGACCAAGCTCTGATACCAATTGTAAGTCCCAAAGACAACCAAGAGGGGGGGTGAATTGGGTTATTCAAAATCTTAATCAGATTTAGGCAATTTTTGCTAAATGAAAATTTCCTTCTTTTCTAGTAATGATCAACTAAGTAGATTAGAAGACAAGAGCAATATTGATCAGAAACACAAGTATAGACAAGCAATGAGAATTTTATTAAACAGAAAAGTAAATTGGGGAATCAAACCAAGTGTCTACCAAGCTATCCTCAAACTTGAAGACCACACACTAGGAAGAGCAACTTCTCTTTGATGGAAGACGATCAACTAGATGTACAATGGAGGGAGCACTTCCTCCTTGCCCTAAGCCTCACTTAGTCAAGCTAAAAAGTTTTACAATCACTCAGAAAACCCTCAACAAAGCTACACTAAAGATCCTTTCAATCACAAAAGAAATGCTCACCAGAAATTCACACCACTTTAAAACAAATCTTGCTTTGGAGACTATTTTCTAGCTAAAATATCTCTTGAGATCTTGTAAACAAAGTGTGCAAAAGTCCTCCCTTCGTTCAGAACAGTTTGTTTTTAAAGGGGAACAGAAATGAGCTTCATTAAAGCTTCCAACGGATAGAAGGCAGATGAAGGGTCAGCTAGCCGTTGGGGCTTTCGGACGTCCGACGATCAAATCATCGTCCGAACCAATCGTCCGAAAATAGCCAAGTTGAAGTTCGGACGTCCGATGAGATTTTTGTCGTCCGACAGCACAGCGTCCGATCGTAGGCCGAGAGCTAGCAAGTTATCTTGGAATTTTTCGGACGTCCGATCTGGTTGATATGCGTCCGAGGTGTGCGTCCGATCCTTCCGGACGTCCGACAGTTTCCTTTCGGCCGTCCGACCTGATTGTCCTGTTTTTGCTTCTCATTTTGGTTGTCTTGCATTTCATGACATATTTGAACCTGATTCTTGGATAGACAAAAACACTTGTATTTGAAGGAGGTTAGATAAACATTTCAAAGTACCAAGAATGACAAACTAGACATACTTAAAAGACAGTATCTTTGATCGGAACAAAACAATGACTAAATTCATTTATATTATTTCAATCTTGTTTGCCACATCCAAAGCATCGTAGACTGGAGTCAATCAAACATATGCTTTCCTTGTTCCATCAGGCCTGATCAATCTTGGTCAGTATAAACGAACTTTTGTGATCATCAAAACCAAGAATAACAATCTTGCTCAATCTCCCAATCCAACCGATTAAATTTGAAATTCCTCCTTAAAAACCCTTAGTTTAGTAGTAGTGAGGTTGGTTGTGAAGTGGTTTGGAAGAAAGTGGTGCTAAGTTGGGTCTTTTCTCGAGGTTGCAAGGTGAGTAGTTAAGGAATTCCTTCTTTGGTTTTGATAATGTGAAATTAATGACTTGTGTTAGTCATAGAGTTGATTTTGTGTAAGATTTTGTGACTTTTGGTAGAGATTGGTGAATTTTTATAATTATTTATGATTTTTCTGATTTTATATGTTTAGTGTTGGTTAGTCATGGATTGATGGTTTATTATAGTGTAAAATGGAGTTGGTATATGTTGGAAATGATTGGTTGTGTAAAATCGTTGGTTTGAAGCGGAAATTCCAGATTAGGGTTTCACCTAACCCTGTTCTGACCGGTACTGTTTGGATAGGAGGAAGGCCGAATTAATCTTAGGTTAAAACATGAAAGTTGTAGGAAATAATGTTTTATAGTTTCCTGTAAAATTTCGGCCCAATCTGGGCTCGGTAGCCTGTGAAAAGACGGAAATACCTAGACTGCCATAGGTAAGAGTTTGGTGACAGTGTTGACAGTTCACCCAATCGGACCGCGACCGTTCACCCTGATGTGTACTAAATTAGATTTTAGCCAAAACACAAAAGTTGTAGTGCTGTGTCTTAGCTTTCTAACGGCCGTAAAAACACCTTAATTGGACTTCGGTAGCCTGAGTTATTGTCATTTAACCAGAATGCGGTTAGTTGACCTGTTTGTGTGATTCTGGTTTGGTACATTGAAATTTTAACCTAGCTACACTATGAACTGGACTGAGTTATCTCATAAAAATTGTAGCCCTTTATCTTAGCTTCGAAACGGTATAAATTTCACCACAATCCGATAATCGTAGCTCCGGTTGTGTCCAATACGCAAAATAACGTCAAATCTGCGTTTTGGATTTAGGGCTTAAACTTCATTTCCGGACTCTCCCTAGTTTGATTTTGCACTTATACGTTCTATTTGGTCTTACTCTAGTAGTATGTGGATTCGGCTTATGACTCGTATTCGAGTCTCATTGTGTTTACTTGAATGTTTTAGGGCGTGCCGGTGACCCAAGGCGCTCATTGGACGGAAATTAGTGAAATTCCTTTTGTTTGATTGGTGAGTGTACTACTCACATGATTGATACTTCTTGGCTTTGTTATACTTGAGATTTATGATTGGAATGTTTGTTTTTACTGATGATACTGGTTTAGACGAGGGTGTACTTTACCACTCTCGTACTCTATGGCTTAATTGACTGTTTACAGTATCACTTGAATTGTCTTGATTATAGTTGAATTGGTGTCGTTTAGACGTGCATCCAATGACTTATACTGTTGATTCTGAGCTCAACCCCATTGGTGGTCAATTGAATCGAGCCAGCAAGGGTTTGGTCGAGGAAATTGATAAGCCATGGGGAACTGTTTCTAAGGAATCGATGGGTACGAGACTCTTGATTTCGGTATACTCGAGTATTACCATTACTGAACTGGTTGGAGTTCGGGCCCGGTAGGGGTATGTGAGGCGGAAGGAATCGGAGAAAGTGGAGTCTACGGTATTGGTTACTCCTTAAACGTCGACGGAGGGTCAACGGGGCGAGATCAAGTACGGCAAGTGAGGAAAAGGGCTCTTGAGAGCCGACCGTATCCTTTTAGAAATCTTTATTGAAATGTGGTGCTAGTTGATTCATTTATTGAACGTATTTGGATTGAGCAACTTTGTGCTTATGTGAAATTGTTTAGTTGCGTGATGGTACCTCATTGGGCGAAAGCTCACCTTGTTGACTTTGTTTTCCTTACAGGGAGTATCTTTTGAAGGTTATGGAGCTTTAAAGCATGAGTTGAGCTAGTTTAAATATTCTTTTGTATAGCTCCTCGATGGGTGGAAAACCTTAAATGTATCTTGATTGAACATTTCCTTTTGATCTGTAAAGTTGCAACCTTGTGTATATTAAAGTATTTAGTAATGTTCATGTGTTGTTTTGGCTTGGAATTGTTCTTTCCCTATGGTGGTAGAATCGTTTAAGTACAGTATTATATTTTGGAATGTTTAGCTTATGTTAATTTTGTCCTAGTAGTCCTGGCGAGAGCTGGGCAGGCAGTCCGCTAACCCCTTTGGTCCGCCTTCGGGGAAGGTGGGGCTGTCACACTGCCTGCCCAACTTTTATTAGGACTCACTCACGAATCTCAGAAAATAATAACAATTCCCAAGAATAATAACATAAACCCCAAAATAAACATTAAAATTCCATGATTAAATATTACACACTATCCAAAATTCCAAATTGTCATACTTATATATATACAATCAAACGGATAAAAATCTAAGTAGTTTAATCAAATCACTAAGTACAATTAGGATGGCAAGTTACTTAAAGCACTGCGTCAACTTGTGAACTGTCTATTCCCCGCTTCCACACTGCCAATGCCTGCTAAAGAAAACAAACTAAAGGAATGAGTTTTCGCCCAATGAGGTTCTAAGACAATTTGCAAACGAAGTAGCATGTTGGAAGTTACATACATCAAGCTCAAATCAAAGCAAGTGGGCATTCACAAGACAAATCATTCACATTTCAAGTAAACAAGTCGAATATGCGATTAACACTTTCATGCATAAGGATACAGTCTCCTCTTAGGAGTAGGTTCCACAGTGGCTTGTCCAGGATCCGTTGACACTCCGTCAACCATAACATACAGTAACAATATCCAGTAGAACCCCACTTCACTCCAATCTCCGTCCACCGTTCATCCCCCTACCGAGCCCGCACGCCAAACATGATAAACAATAGAGGTAATACTCGAGTATACCAAATCCAAAGAACGCATCCAGTGGATAAAACAATAAACACTACCCATGATTCGTTAATCTCCTCGACCAAGCCTTTGCTGACTTGATTTGACTAACTAGCCAATGGAGTTTGGGATCCCATGCACTTCACTTGCATTTCAAGTCAATTACTTAGTGGAGTCATTATAAACACTTGTAAAACACTTGAGTGCTGCATTTCAAGTCCCTTAGTATAGTTGATGAGATAACATACCCAAACGACTTCAAGTCAAGCACATATATATCATTTTACATGTAAACAGTAGAACAGTGATCTAGTCAAATTAGGTCGAGTGCGATAAATTACACACTCGCCTAGCCAATATCAATTCAAGAGAGCTAGTATTCCAATCAATTGATAATCTCACTAAAACAGCATTCAGATCAAGTACAAGCAGACCATGCCATTGAAACACTCACCAAATCAAGTGGACAGTCACGTCTCGACTTTGGAGTTTCCTTTTAACTCACTCAACTCCTGAGACATGCCCAAGCTATAATTACACTTATCACCTTGATTAAAACAAGTGAAAGACACATAGAATTCTAGTTTTAAAACTTATCAAATGTGTAGGTTAAAAGGTATAGAGGCTTGCAACCAAATACATGAAAATAAAGTTGGAAATGTTGTCCTTACTCTCAGCTTCTTTCATACAATTCTCTCACCGTGATTACTTCATGTTTCTCCAAAACCAATGAATCGACTCATGCATGCTATGTTTAAAGTATTAAAAGTTTAACAAGCCAAAAGGTATAAGTTCGCAACCAACATTTTAGAGTTAAAGCTGCAGTCAAAGCTCAAAGAAACTTAGATAACAGCCAAGGAAGATGAACTTTTTCCTTTTCAAAATCACCAAGTTTCCTTGCTCAAATCAAGTGAAATATTTCATGCATGCTAAAGTTAACACATCACTAAATATTTCAGATCAAAATATGTAGGATTTAACCAAAGAAAGTTAGGTTTAAAACCCAGAAAGTTTTCCAAAGTTTTCCAAATCCCACTCAATCCATTTGATAAAATTCCTAACTTTGGTGACATTTTTTTTGAAAAAGTATAACTTGAGTTCCATAAGTCAAAAAATCACAGAACTTACACTATTAGAAAATAGGCTTGAAGCACTAACAGGTTTAAGAAGACATCTTCATGAAATTCAGATCATAGATTAGTCAAATTTCAGTTTAAAATCACTGCTATCACAAGTGCAGAAATAGAACAGTCATGATTTTCAAAAAACTTTGTAGATTTGCTGGTCTTTATAGAAATTGAACCAAACCCTGAATTTTATACCATTGGAAGCTCTATAAGTAATTTCCCAAAGCTGCATAGAACTCCCTGCGAAAATTTCCAGATTTCCAACAACTTGAGAAAATAAAACTTTTCTTAACAAAATCTCACTCCCTTGGCTCAAATTCAACAGACATGTGAAGATTAAGGTTTAAGAAAGTATCTTAAGCAAAAATCTTGCTAAAATCACCATAAATTTCTGGAAATCAAAGCTGAAAAATTCACCAAAACCTAACAAAACCATAAAATCTTCCATAAACATTCGTCCTTTAGCTTCAATCATGACATATCTTGGATGAATCTCAAGAAACAAGTAAAAAAGAGATGTTTCCTAAAACATTTACCTAAAACCCCAAGATGAAAAGCAAATCAAGAGGGATGTAAGATTTTCTTCTTCCAAAATTTTACCAAGAGTTTCCCTCCAAACTTACCTCAAGATTGATCGGAGTAGATTAAGATTTTTCTTTGAATTCTTCCTGATTCAAGCAAGAGATGAAGGCTAAAAATGGAGTATTTTTCTCTCCTTTTCCTCTCAAATTTCATCCAGCCCAAGAAGCTTAGTGAAGGAGATTATTTTGTGGTCAAATGGAAGCTTAATAAGGATAAAGATCAAATTTTAGTCTTGGTCAAATTTGGTGACTTATTGACAAATGGCAAATCAAGATGTCATCCTTATCTAGTTATTTTCCATTCACCAAAATATCCATCCCATTTCTAATTATTTCTTAACACCTTGTAGCATGATATTCCTTTTACCCAAAACTCCCTCTACTTCTCCAAATTTATGATACACACTTCACTAATCGGTCACACTAGTATTATGCACTATGAAACCTAATGTGTACCAAATTAAACATGTACCAAGTGAGATAATACAATAGAAAAAAAGTCATGATTCAACCTTTGAAACAATCAAGAATTTGAGGCAAGTAAGTGACAATAAAAGAAAATATGAAAAAAAAATTGTCGGATTATAAAACAACTAAATTTGAGGAAAGATACACAAAACTTTTGTCTTGAGGCAAAATATGAGACATTTTGTCTAAAATGAATAAATGTGAAAATTCATTCATTTATTCATCTGTGAGGATTTGAATTTTCACATTTATTTAGATGATCCTCACAGATGAATAAATGTGAAATAATGTTGGGAACAAGTTTTTTAGACTCAGTATCCCCCTATAATATAACTACTAGTGAAATAGTTATTACCATAACGATCAAAAGATATATCTTGAAAGAAAATGACGAGTCAATATAGTATTTATATACCTATAGGAACAACCTATAAAGATTATAAAGTTGAATACTTTGCAGCATATATTGATATTGAATCAGGAACATGTTTACGTAAACCTACATGTTTTCCACCACAATATTATGAAACCTTACCTGATCGAACAGGTATTGATATTTCTAATAACCCTATTACTTTAAATTCTGGAATAGCTAAATCTCAAATATTACTTGGTTCATTCCATGTTAAATGTCCTCCATTTTACTTCTTTGATATAGGATTAGATATACTACTAGGAAATAATTTTCTTCAATTATTTTATAAAGTTTTATTTGATACTTTATAATCTCAAATACATTTTAAAACTCCTTGTAGTCATTGGGTCACAGTTTCCCGACTTAAACATGCTTATGCCAATAAAATTCCTATAACCTTTCATCCTCATGCAGGTCACCGTGGTGATATTGGATATTCAAAAAAATAAAAAAATACCAAAAAGAAGTTCTATGTTAAAATTTGAAAGACAATTACATTTAAAATAAATACAATTAAAACCTATATCTACTACTCTAGAAGACATAAAGGAAAAGTTACGATTAAATTATATAGAAAATTCTCTTAAATTTTGGGATAAAAACCAAGATTATATTGAAATAAAACTCAAAGATGAAAATAAAATAATTAGAGTTAAACCCATAAGGTATAATCCTATTAATCAAGATGAATTCAAAAAATAAATTAAAGAATTATTAGAAATACCTTTAATAAGAGAAAGTAATTCACCCCATTCGTCACCTGTATTTATGATAAGAAACCATGCTGAAATAATAAGAAATAAACCTAGAATGGTTGTTAGCTATAAACAATTATTTAATGAAACCATATTTGATGGATACTTTTTACCACATAAAGAAACTGTCATAAATATTAGTAAAAGAAAGAAAATATATTCTAAATTTGATTGTAAAAGTGGTTTTTGGCAAATGAAAATGTATCTTGATAGTATTAAATACACAACATTTAGTACTGATCAAGAACAATATAATTGATTAGTTATGATGTTTAGATTAAAAAATGCCTCTCAAATATATCAAAGAAAAATGGATAAAATCTTTAAAGATTACGTGACGGCCCCACTTTCCCCTAAGGCGAATCAAAGGGGTCGGCGGACCGCCTGCCCAACTCTCGTCAGGACTACGGATCAAATCATTCATAAACCTTACCAAACGATCCAAAGAATTTCGGGAAAACGAATCATCAGAAAGCGTAAAGGTCGCAGCCGCGTCAAAATCTGACCAAATTTTTTCTTCCTCATTCAAGCTTCGCACTCGCTCGATTTCCCCAATGGATACAAGAAAGTTCACATAACCATAGAAACTTACAATCTCAAACAAATACACTTGATATACACGATAACACGCTTATGTATATATACATTGAAAACTTTACAAATCAAAAGGTGGTACTTGAGTAAAATACAATTAGGGTTTTCGATTACAAAGGAGCTTAACAAAAGAACATTTACACTAGCTCGACCTTTTCTTCCAAAAATCATGGTTTCGAAACATTGAACCTTGTAAGGAAAATAAAGATAACGGAACGGGGTGAGCTTACGCTTAATGATGTACCACAAGTACAAACAATCAAAAGTCATGGAACTTCACTTCTAATCAGTTAAATACACATTCCAGATATCAAATAAAATAGTTAAACATAGTGGTTCACTTAGAAAGGATACAGGTGGCTCTCAGGAGCCAATTTCCCAATGCTTCACCAGTGCTTGATCAAGTAATAGTTGACACTCCGTCAACTTTCAAGTAAAGTAACCAGTCCAGTAGAACACCAATTTACACCAAATTCCGTCCACCAAACATACCCCTTGCCGGGTCCGAACACCACACACAGAACAGAGGTGGTAATACTCGAGCATATCAAAAATTCAGAGTCTCCAATACCCAAAGATTTCCCAGAAACAGACTACCGTGGGTCGTTATCTAATCGACCAGGCCTTTTGCTGGCTCGACTCGAGTAACTAGCCACAGGATTTGAGCTCAGAGGTCACAGAAGGGTCGTTGGATATAAGCCTCCAAACGACGTCAGAACAGACACAGATAACAGATTCAAATTCACACAGTAAACGATCACATAGGCAAGAGAACGAGTGTGATGAAGTACACCCTCATCTCATTCAGAATAAACAGAGTTCATAGTCATTCAAGTCACAGATTTCAAGTACAAATAAACCAGTTAAGCAACAAATCAGGGGAGTGATACACTCACCAGTTCAAACAAAGATAACTTCAAAAGTTTCCTTCCAAAGGATGACTTTGGTCACCGTCACGTCCTAATAACAACCAAGATAAAACAATTATGGTTTCCCCCATCCACAACCCCAGGAAACGGAATGCACAAATGAGACTCGACAATAAGTCGTATGCCTAGTCAAGTTAACTACTAGGGCAAAGAAATAGCAATGTGGGTTTAGAGTAAAAAGGTAGGGGTTGGTCTTAAAACCTGAACAACCCTAGAACCCTCCATTTCTAGCCAAAATCAACCCAAACTCAAAGGAATCAAGTAACCCTAAAATTTTGGACAGTATGCCCTTTGTATTTAGCTAATTTCTAACCATTTGTGGCTTCATTATTTTCCTCAATTCAGCCCCAAAGTCACACATAAGAAATATTAACACAATATCCCTTCAACTAGGCTCAATATCATCCAAGTACAAGACAAGTCTAACAATGTGACCAAAAACCAATTTTAAAGGCAAATAGCTAAACAGTAGATTTGACGTCTTATAGCATTTTGGTCACAACTGAAGCTACGCCTATCGGTTTAGGGTACACTTTATACCGTTTCAAACCTAAGACAAAGGGTTACAACTTTCATGAAGACAACTCAACCCAGTTCACAGTTTATCTAGGTCTAATTCGTAGATTACAGAACCAGAATTTCATTGTCAGTCTGGTAGTCAGCACTGGATTTAAATGGCAATAAGTCAGGCTACAAAAGTCCGATTGAGACGTTTTTAGATGCGTTGGAAAGCTGAAACATAGGAATACAATTTTTTTGTTTTGGCCAAATGCTGATTTGATACAGATCAAAGTGAAAAATGAAGCCAGAAATGTGAAATCTCAAAACTGTCCGTGAAATGGGGCATTTGGCAGTAAGGGGTATTTTGGTCATATCACATGATACAGTGCTCAGATTGAGCTGAAATTTTGCAAGAAACTCTTTAAATCCATTCCCTACAACTTTCATGTTTTGACCTAGGCCTAATTCTGCCTCTAACATGGACGAACTACACAAGTCAGAAACAGGACAGCTTGCTCCCTAAAGTTGGAAATCAACCACACAAGCTGGAATTTTTGTAAGCAACCAAAACCAACATATAAAAGTTTCAATTTTACACATAACAAAGCTATCATTCCATGGTCATCACTAATCATCACATGAGGCCAGAAAATTCACCATAAAAGCTGAAATTTATCATAACACTACTTCAACCCATGAAATTTCTCATAAAACTACATATTTAACAACTCTACTTCACTAATTTGCAATTATTAAGAGCAAAGAGGGATTTCTAGGCAAGTTACCTTGGAACCTAAAGAAAGATGGTAGCTTAGGATTTTTTCTTCCAAAATCACTCCACCAAAAGCTCTAAACCTTCTTAGTGAGTAACTTTTATGGAGTAATTTGCAATTAAATCGGTTAGAACTCAAGATTTGGACAAGAAATTGAAGAACAAGATGAAGTTTCTCTCCCTTTCTCTCCCTCAAAGTTTCAGCTAGCACAGGGTGAAGAAATGAAGGAATTTTGGTCAATTTTGGAGTTTTAGGAAAGGTAAGAAACCTTGGGCCAAAATTGGTTGGATTGCCGCCACTTGTCGCAACAAGATTGAATCTTAAAATTGTCTTTTCTCTCTCTTATTCTTGGTCAAAGATTGTGGCTGGTTTAAGGGATATTTTAGGGTTAATTAGCTAAAATAAAAGCAAGGATATTAAGGTAATAAAGTAGTGTTCAAGTGGTGTACTCACTCGGTAGCAAACGGTGCATATCGGTTCAAGCTTATTTTCCTTAACTCGTGTGTACTAGTGTTTTCACTTATGATTCACTCACTTATTATTAACACTTCTAATCACATATTTTTTCTTATATAAAACTCACTCGTAACCACCAAATGTAGTACACACACCTTATCAAGTGATCACACGGCCAAAATACGCGAAAACCCTAATTTACGCTAACTATAAAACTAAAGGTACAACTCTTAAATCTCTTATTCATTACAACTATTGAGGGAATAAATGAGTAGTAAAACTATCGTAAAGTAATTGAGTCAAAATAAAAGGGAATTTTAGTCACATTTTTGTATTTAGTAGAAGTAAAAAGGTCTTGGTCAAAGTCCACCATCCATTGGTTTCGCGACAAATGGCGCACTAGAGTTTATTCTCATTCTTTTGGCTACCAATGGTTAATTTATCTAACTAACCTCTAATTATCTTGGAGCACCTTGTCAAAATAATATTCCCTAATACAACGTCACGTAGTCGTCAAAATTTTATTGCACTAGCGGGTCCCACGTCCAATATACACTACTAACGTCACATAGACTAATTTGTACTGGAAAAATGTCTTAACAACTGAATTCCCTTATAAAATCTCTCAAAAATTAATATAATAAAGAATTTTCCGGGTTCTCACAGATTATCCTTTCTTATATGTATATATTGATGATATCCTAATATCATCAGATTCAATAGAAGAACATTTAGAGCATTTAAATATATTTTTTAATTTATGTCTAAAACATGGAATTGAATTATCAGAAAAGAAAGCAAAAATTGGATTAAAAGAAATTAATTTTTACGTCTAGAAATAAATGGTGATGGAATAAAAATGCAACCACATATTTTAGAAAAATACAAGCATTTCCTGATAAACTAGAAGATAAAAAAATTGCAAAAATTTTTAGGTACAATAAATTATGCATCAGATTTTATCTACAATTTAGCGAAAAAAAGAAACGAACTACAAAAATTGGTGAAGAAAAATAATAAATATGAATTTTCTAAAAATCATATAGCTCTAGTAAAGGAAATAAAAGAGCAATGTAAAATTTTATCATTTTTAATTTTACGATCTGATGAAAATAATTTTATACTTGAAACTGATGCTTTCGAGGAAGTATATTATCTAGATATGTAAATTGAGTGCAGTTTTAAAGATAGAAAATAATCTATTATGTAGATATGCATCAGGAATGTTTTCAGATATAAAAAAAAGATATCACATAAATGAAAAAAATGCTTGCATTAATAAGAGGATGTTATAAATTTTACTTCCTTTTATTATCGAAAAAATTTAAGTTACGAATGGATAATTCTCAAGTAAGAGTGTGAAAACCCTCACTTAAAATTAAAAATTCACCTAAATCACTTGCATTACCCTAAGACTAAATAAATTGTAACATTTCCTTGCATTGCATTGTATTGCCTTTCTACATGAATTGTAACATCTCCTTAAATTGACATCATTTTATTTCACTATATGCACTAGAACCAAATACCTTTTAATTGTGTTTGAAACCTTATGTGAAAGTTTAAGGGTGCTAATTAGACATTTGAAGCACTTGGAGGGAAGAAACATTATTTGGCAAAGTTTAAGGAAAGGATTGGCCAAGATAGGGCCAAGTGTCAATGTCCCAACCACTCAAACAAATTGACCAAGGAAATTAGCAAAATTTAAGCCTTTTTGGCTCCATGTTTTTCTTTGCTTGGCTGGCCCTCTTGAGCTCCAAAGAGAGAAGAAAAATTCCATTTTCTTGCTTGAAACCCTAGCTTGGACTTTGAGGAAAACCAAAAAGAGAAGGAACCTTAGTTAGTTTGAGTAAACTATCTTCAAGGCTTGCTTGTGATTCAAGCTTAGAACTCTTGCTTTGGTGGACTTTTGGGTGGTTCAAACTTCATTTAAGAGAGCTAATTGATCCTTAAACCCTAGCTTTATTGTTTAGTATCAAGTGTTTAAGGTATTGATGACAAACTAGAAGTTGGGTTGATGTTGTTTGTGGTTAAATTCTTTGAGCTAAGTAAGTGGAAGTAAGGTTGGATGTATGACATGCCGTGTGTTTGATTCTTTGCCTAAGCTTTGTTATGATTTTCCTTGATGGATTAGCATGTTAATGAAGCCTCTTAAAGTTAGAAATAACTCTTGGAATGTTGGTTAAGTTAAAAATAATGAAAGGATGGAGTTTGGTGGTGAATGTGAGCTTGGGACTATTCTCTTTTCTCCTTGCTAGCCGGCCATGGATTGGAGGTTTTTCCTTGATCTTTGTGACTTATTGAACCTTAATTAAGCTTAAAAAACTTGGCTAAACATTGGTTTAAGCTTGTGTGTGAATTGAGGTGAAATGGAGCAAGTAAATTGGGTGATTTTGTTAAAGTATTGAGCTGATCAGAACAGAAAAATCAATCAACTTCTGGACTTCTGGTATTGATAGGAGTGGAACTCGAGTTTGTATTTTATACCATTGGAAAGCTCTTCGAGTCTAGTTTCCAACGCTACCAACGGCGCACGATTTTGACTTTTCTACAGTGAGATATGGCCATTTTCCCGAGACTGCGCGCGTGCGACTGTTATACCCGAGAAAACTCTTTTGAACTTGAATGAGATTTTCCTTTTGCTCAACTTTCTTGCACTTGTCAAACTCATTTTCTTATGACCTTTTCCTACATTTTTTTGGTCTAACTTGCATTGTAAATTGAGTCAATTAACGACCCACTTGGTCACCTAATGAACTTACGTTTGGGTTGGAAAATGAATCTAGGATATTAACGACTTTTACTCGTTGCCCTAGGACTGGGAAACGAAGGTGAGAGTAACCACGGGACTTGACGGACAAACTCTACATTTCTTAATAGGTAAGTGTTCCACTGCCTGTTACCTATCTATGTGAGATATCTGAATACTTGGTCTGTGATTGTTTGATCTAAACATTTGATTTGACAAACTTGAGGTGAGCGTGTACTTTATCATACTCGATCTCTTTCGATTCTATTGAGGATCTGTATACCGATAATTTAAGATGTGATTTTTCTCTATTTGACTATAGGTCGTTTGGGTGATACCCCATCGAATATTGTGACTATTTGGGTACCCAATTTCGTAGGTAAGTCGGTTGTATCGAGCCAGCAAGGGTTTGGTCAAGAAGGCCGATGAACCCGGGGAACTATTTACTGAAATCCGGAAACTAGTATACTCGAGTATTACCTAATTATACTGTTTGAGGTGTTTGGGCCTGGTAAGGGGGTGACTGGTGGACGGAATTTAGAGAAAGTAGTGTTCTACGGACATTAAATTCCTTAAATGCAAACATTGACGGAGAGTCGCCGGATTCTCGATACGATCAGGCTTAAGTGGATTTGGCTTTTGGAAGCCACCTGTATCCTCAAATTGAATTGTGATTAAATTGTTCCAGTATTATACTGTTTTTACTTGTTTATATTATGCCTCTAATTGGTTTTGTGCTTACATGTTTATTTGGAACCTCACTGAGTTTTATCTCATCCAACTCCCTTTTGTTTTTCTTAACAGATCTGTGATGGGACTGTTGTCAAGAACCTGTATAACCTTAAATATTATCTTGGACTTGTACTTTGGGTTGTAATCCTTTTGTTTAGAAGACTTTATCTTTGACTCTCGTAAGTTTGAATTTGTAAGTTTGGCACTTATTATGTAAATTAAGTTTGGGATTGTAAGTTTAACATTTAGCTCTATATTCTAAGTTTGGGAAGTTGGCGTGATGATTATATTTCCATTATGGTTTGTAACCTTTACTTCGAAGATATTTCGTTAGTTTTCTTGGGTTGCTGGTTCATTAAGTTGGGCATGCAGTTCTCTAATCCTTAGGGTTCGCCCTGGGGAGATGTGGGGCTGTCACAAAAAGCATTTATTAAAAACAATATTAAACCTCTACGTCAAAATAAAAGATTAAGTAGATGGTAAATGGCATTATTTGATTTCATGATTGAAATTGAACTAATAAAATCTGATGAGAATTATTTTGCAGATTTTCTCACTAGAGATAGAAGGTTTAATGAATAAGCATACAATCCTCTTATATAAAATTTCGGAGTTATCTGTGCAAATTTCTCAGTTACAGATATCATTCAATGACGTAATGAATATTGTGAATTATCAAGTCATGAATAAAGAAGTTTATGAACTTCTTATCAAGCATGCCAAACAAGGCCATAATTTAGTCAGCCTTTATGATAAGTTTGAAAAATTATTATATGACCTATTCAAAAAGGATGAAATAGAAAATCCCCCCCCTTCACTGGGACAAGAAGATTATCAATAGACTGAGAGATCTAGAATAAATTATCTGAATGATGGAATATCCTTGAGACCGCATTTTAGCCGTAAGTAGACATCTCAAAAGATACTCATACTGGATAATATAATTAATGAACATCCGCTCATCTCTGAATACAATTTTCTTATGAGAGAATTATATGGCTTACAAAACACGGAAACATATTATATGGATTTCACAGGAATCTATTCTCGAATGAATTGCATGCAGGGATGTGATAGCAATTTCATTCAAAAATGGTATAATTTTGGAGTAATCAATGCTATCTATATGACTACTCCTATTTTTTCTGAAATTTTCAAACTCCCTTGGTGGATTCAAGAAGGAGTTAGGCATATTTATCAAAATAATTTTACATATAGTCCCAGAGACATTTTAATGCTCAAAATTATTTCAGCTGGACCAGATTTTGAAGATTCAAATAGAAATGATGTTACGAACATCGACAACCTTGTGATGAAACCCGTAAAAGACTAGCTTCAGGATCGACAAGAGGACACCAAGTTGGGAGCGGATGACCTCAACCCGTTAATCACGTGGTTAACGAACCTTGGTATAATGGTAGAAGACACCACAACCTAGTGCGATTCTAGATTGATAAGTCACGAACACCTAGACAAATTCTAAGGTATTCAAGAAGCCTTGGAAAAACCAAGAAAACTCTCGAAATCTGATTTATTGATGGAATGCCTAAAACCGTTGGAAGTATGGGCTATTTATAGCTTTACATAGAGATGAAAAACTAAATAATGTGGAACTAGTCTAGAATTGTGGGCTTGATTAAGACTAAGAATTGTAGGCTTGACTATTTCCATAAGACTAAGAATTGTGGGCTTGACCGAACCTTAGGTAAATAAAGCAAGGCTATGGACCATTAAGCCCTTATTACAAACGACTTAACTAAAATAGCAAATGTGACTAGATGGGTAGATGACTTGAGCTTATAAAGTGTGCCCACGCCTTATAATGACTTTGCTGCGGTGAATCAATTAAATGGCAGAAGACGTATCCTTATAAAGCTTGCCCGCGCCTTATAACGTCAGCTGAATGAACTGCTCGAGCTCATGTAACCAGTCCCTGTAGGACTTGAACCTTATCCGATGGCATAGCTTGACTCGTATCATTCTCCTCCTCTTGAAAGCAATTTGCCCACAAATTGAAGCATGAATGATGATAAGAAGAGTTACGTGCCGTCGAGTCAATTTTGTTATGATTACCACAAGTTTCATCCAATGCATAAACCACTTGCTAAGCTGGAAAGTAAACTTTGTTGAACCTTGAATCTCACGAACCAGTTTCAATGTATGCCCAACTTGATCGCTCGTGATCATGAGATAAGGATTCTCAAAGTGATGCGATGTAGATCCTATAAAATCAGACTCCTCAAACTTGAATAAGCTTGCAAAGTTTGGAAGCTGACTTGGTGAAATTGGAGCTTCAAGTGGACTAGGTGCAAGATGAGCATAGGTATTGTAGTGACCATTGAAGACCTCGCTCCTTGTGTAAATTGGTGGAACATGGTCGGTTCTAACGTCTTGAGGGTACACATAGTTTGATCCTCCAAAGACGTGAACAGCGTTGAAATCATTCGATTCCATGAATGGGAACCAAATTGATCTAACTCCTAGAAAACAAACTCCATGGAAACTCGCAAATTGTACAAGCGCCTTTGGGATGGAACATTGTAAGATCAAAGCGATTGCACTTTGTTTAACCTACACAAAACAAGGAACACTAGACAGAGTAATGTTAAGGTTGTTAGAATGGCAATAAGTCCCCTCACTCTCATTTTTGTTGAAACTTAAAATCAGTGCATTATCCCTCCTTTCTTTTGCTTCCTCAGTCAACACTTTGGATTTTTCAATCTCTTTCTCATGCTCAATAGCTGTCTTTTTCCTCTCATTATTCTCAACCTCTTTCTCCTTTTCAACTCCCTGGGATTTTATCTCATCAGTCACAATTCCCTCATCTAGCTCTTTCTTCATACTATAACGCTCATGCTCACTTTTCATGTATGCTAGATCAATACAAAGTTGGTCATAAATAAGTGGTACAAGTGCAGAACGACGACCATTAAATAAGAAGGAATACTTATTAGTATGTCCATCATATTTAACTTCTCGCCTCAACATCCACGCTTTACCCAACAACACATGTGTCACTTGAATTGGGACTACATCACACAACACCTCATCCACATACTTGCCAATTTGAATAGGTATAAGTGTGTGCTTAGTAACCCAAACATCACCATGAGCACTCGGCAACTTATACGGTTGAAGATGATCAATGGTTGGAAGATTTAATTTGTGAACCATGATAGCGCTTGCAAGATTGACTTCACAACTCCTATCAATGGCCAAGCTGCATGTTTTATCTTTGACACCGCAACGAGTATAAAACCAACCATGCAACTGAGATTTGATGATGTCCAACTGCTCATCTACACCACATAATGCCACTTCTTTGACTCCCTTAGGATCAGGAAGAAGATGTTGTAAGCTAGCTTTTAAATGCCTCGTATTCGCCATGATGTATGAGGAAACCTGCAAAAATTTAGTGAAACAAAAAATATTTTTTCTCACCACACAAGCTCACATGTTTACACTCATCACTCGTGTATCACTCAAGTGTTTAAAATACTCTAATGTTCTCAAGGTTCTGCTTGCTTCCCTTGAAGAAAGTAGAAAATTTCCCTGAAAAGTTCAACTAGCTTCGCACAAGAATCTACTCAAATGTGGCTCGTTATAAGCTGGAAATTTGAGGAGGTATAAGATGAAAATGACTCAAAAGAACTGGAAAAAAAAATCTGCTGGAATTTGTTGGAAAAAATGCGTAGATGCACGACAAAAGGACTACTAGTTACGCAACACAAAAACTTGGTAAATGACTCTACACAAGAGCTGGAAATTTGGACACTACTCTGGCTGGAAATTACTGGAAAAATAAGCTAAACAACTGATTCAAGAAAGCTATAAAGATTTGACTCAAAAACAACTGCCTAAAGAGTGCACCAACACTTGTTCTTATTGCAGCAATTTAGGAAATAATGGATAGTGGAAATTTTTGGATTATTTTGGAACTAATCCCCTTTTCCTATCCCAAAAAGGATTTAACAGGCTGTAAAAATGAAATTGAAGTAAATCTGGACAGCCTTATTCAAGTTGGACTAAACTAGTGAAATCCAACTTGGAATTGGAGTAGGGTTGGTGGTTGTTTTGGTGCTCTTTTTTTTTTTATGGTCAACTTTTAGGAAGGCATTTATCACAATCAATGGTCAAATTTGGAAGCTTTCAAGAGTCAAATTTCGTGGCTTAGGAAGACTGATTTTCAAGAGTCAAATTTCATGGCTGAATGTTCTTCTTCTTATCAATGGTCAATTCTGGAGGTTTTCAAGAATCCCAACTAAAGTTCCAAGAACTTCAAGATTGTGATTTTAGACAATCAAGAACTTCAAGAAACCCAAGTTTTGATCAAGACAGATTTTCAAGAATTTTGTAAGGTCAGCCAGCTATATATTTTTTTTGTATGTAAACAATAAAAACACAAGGTAACAACTAGATAGGACTCTAAAACCCTTTCTACAAACTAATTTTTTTCGGATGAACAGTAACCTCGGATGATCAAATAGAACAAAAGACTAGAATTAAATGGATATAACAGGATAGAAACAAGACACAAACACAAACAAAGAATCAAGAATAAAACACAAAAAAAAAAGGCTGGACCAAACAAGGCTAACCATAGCAATTAACAACAACTAGACACAAGTTTATGATGCGACAAATCTGGAAAAATAATGCAAGAACACGATGCAACAAATCTGGAAATTGCGGATAGCAAACTTAGAACACGAAAATAGAATTTTGGATAACTTGACTCGAAAAGGAAATAAATAAAGGGATATAACGTGATACCTCTTAACTAGCTCTGATTACCAACTGTTCCGAACGTCGCCAACCTTGTGACGAAACCCGTAAAAGACTAGCTTCAGGATCGATAAGAGGACACCAAGTTTGGAGCGGATGACCTCAACCCGTTAATCACGTGGTTAACGAACCTTGGTATAATAGTAGAAGACGCCACAACCTAGTGCGATTCTAGATTGATAAGTCACGAACACCTAGACAACTTCTAAAGTACTCAAGAAGCCTTGGAAAAACCAAAAAAACTCTCAAAATCTGATTTATTGATTGAATGCCTAAAACCGTTGGAAGTGTGGGCTATTTATAGCCTTACATAGAGATGAAAAACTAAATAATGTGGAACTAGTCTAGAATTGTGGGCTTGATTGAGACTAAGAATTGTAGGCTTGACTATTTCCATAAGACTAAGAATTGTGGGATTGACCGAACTTTAGGTAAATAAAGTAAGGCTATGGACCATTAAACCCTTATTACAAATGACTTAACTAAAACAACAAATGTGATTAGATGGGTAGATGACTTGAGCTTATAAAGCGTGCCCACGCCTTATAATGACTTTGCTGCGGTGAATCAATTAAATGGCAGAAGACGTATCCTTATAAAGCGTGCCCGCGCCTTATAATGTCAGCTAAATGAACTGCTCGAGCTCATGTAACCAGTTCTAGTGGGACTTGAACCTTATCCGATGGCATAGCTTGACTTGTATCAGATGATGGCTTTCATGATATCAAAGTCATGAAATTTGATGAGTTGGACATCAAGGTTTACGCTCAATGGAAGGAATATGAATATTTTTTCGAAGATAGAATACATTACCGGAGAGCCGTTGGAATAAGGATTGTTTTGCAAAATCTTGAAAATACACCAAAGCAAGATTTTTGTACGTACGGAGGAAATGGAGCATTTTCTTCAATAATGACTACATCTATTGGAAAGACTCCGGAAGCAACAATAAATTATTTACATTCAAAAGTACTTTTGCTTGAAAGCAGTCGAATAAAGTCCAGCAATAAAGCAATCAAAACTTTATGCTGGGTGAGGAAACAGGAAACATTAAAATAACACCTGTCTAGCTTGTACCAAGGAGAAAAAAGAAGATAAGGACACTGCCTCAAGTAGTTAAAGTATGGAATAAGACGTAAGAATTTATATTACTTCCAGACACCAAAATATGTTGTTCAAGTCCGTGGGTTTGAAGCCAGAAGAGGTCCATGAAAAAATCAATTGAAATCCGACATTAAAGTTCGCCAAACTCTACAAATAGCCAGATGGCTTGGAGAAAAGGGCAATTGATTCCTTCATTGAGTCGATAAAAAATCTTTGTCTTGTAAAATTTTCTCTCTCTCTCTCTCTCTCTCTCTCTCTCTTTCTTTCTTTCTTTCTTTCTCGAGAGAGAGAGAGAGAGAGAGAGAGAGAGAGAGAGAGAGAGAGAGAAAGTAGTGTGACAAACCTATCTTATACTACAGTCTCTTCATAAAAAGAAGAAGTTTGCTTCATAGCTCTTCTTACTTTTGTGAGGACCTGAAATTTTAATTATCTTACTTTTATTTTATTTTACTAGCTTATTTAATTATTTATTCACCTGTTTACTCCGAATAATTTATTTCATCCTTTTTAAATCCATTTGCATGGAACAATGTCTCATTTATATTTTTAAAACGTTTCGTTAGCGAATTTAATTTTTCTGTGGCTCGTTTAGCGAGAAATAGTGAATACACATTTTTCGAGGCAAATTCGATCCGAGAGTATATTAATCTTGGAGAACTAAGGATGAATAATAGTAGACTAAGAAAAGTTAACTGAGGAATTAGAGGTGAGTAAGTTAAATTAAACTCAATTAGGGGCACTAATTGCTCACTAATCGGTTGTTGACTTTTGGGCACCAAGAACACCTTTATGTCAATCCTTCTTACACCCCATCAAATCACCCAACTACCACCCAAAACCTTTCTTCCTCTCCTCTTGCTTTGGCCGACTCTGCCCTCTCTCATCTCCTTTCAAAAATTTCAGCTCCTTGTCTTCCATTCTTGCTCCACAAAGACACTCCAAATGTTCTTTATACAAACTTGGAAGGTGACTTGAACAAGGAAGAAACTTTGGTGATTTAAGAGCTCAAATCCTAGTGTTTAGTCTTCATCTTGGTAGTAAGGAAATCATCCAAGAAACCCTCAACTTTTCCTCTCAAATCTTAGTAGTAAGTTAGTTTTGCTAGTTTAGTTGTTGGGTTGTTGATGGGTTCACAAGAACCTTGACATTAGGTAGTGGACTTGAGGTGGCTTTATAGGTAGAGGCCTTGAGGATTTTGTATGTTTAATTGCTTGTTTGATGCTTATTTTGAGAAGATATGTGAGGACTCGTATTTTATTTTATTTTTATCTATTTATTTTATCGATTTATTTATTGGTTTATTCTAAAATAGTTATTTTTATGATTAATCACCCTAGTATTAGTTAGTTATATTATCGTTACAAGAATTTCTTAGAAATTGCGCTATATCGCGCGCGAGTCAGAAGTTCACGCTTTCACACGCGCGACTAATTGAAGGACTTTAGAAAATTATTATTAGATTACTAAGAGTGGATAATAATAGTGTTAAAGGAAGGGCATTAGAGGTTTAGTGCACAACTGAAACGAACCCGAGAGAAAACGGACACAAAACGCGCGTGTGCGCGCATTATTCAAAGTTGACTTTTGCTCAAATTTGAACCACCAACCACCAAGCTTCTCCAAGAAGCTTTAGAAATCAGAACACTCTCTCTCTCCTCTCATTCTTGTTCGGCCAAAGCTTCCAAGGGAAGAAGAAGAGAAGCTCTCTTCATTTTACTTCACTTTGAGCTTCCTTTTCACTCCAAATTTCTCACACAAACTCACAAACACTTGGAGATTCACTTAGCCTTAGTGGAGGACCTCATTCTTGTCAGTTTTTCTTAGGAGTTTTGGGACAAAAATTTTTGATTTTACACCAAGGAGTAGAAGGTAATCATCCGGTCACTTAATCTTAGTTCTAGTTGGTTAAATTTTGCTAGGAAGCTTGTAGCTTCATGGTTATTGTTGTGGTTGAGTTTAAATGTTAGAGTGGGTTCTATGAAATCTCACAATGGATATTGGATTGATATGGTGATTATGAGTGTTTTTGGTGTTAATTATATGTTAAACAAGTGGATATAAGTTAGAAGAGTGAAAAGAAAACCGAAGGAAAGTTGCATAGGAAGAGGCCGAATTCCGCCCTGTTATTTCCGTGCACTTGGTTTGAATTTTTGGTGATCAACCTTGAATCTGATGTAGATATGTTGTATAGGATGTGTGGAAAGTATCCACCAAAAATCATTTGATTTGGTTGGGTAAAAGTTGGAATTTCGAAAATCTTCAAATCTGGAAAAACGCTGTCCAGGTGTGTTGGACAGAGGAAATTTGAATGATCATAACTCTCTGCTCAGATGTCGAAATCAAGTGCCATTTGTGGCATTTGAAACTAGACATCCGTATTTTTCTAACAGTGTATCATGCACCTTTTAATTCGAACTGAGTCACCGGCTGTGACTGATCAAAGTTAGCTGCCCTGCATCCATTTTCTCTTACTTGCCAACTGAATTTCAAAACAACTTCTTCTGATGAAATGTATCCTGTTGAATGTTGTTTCCAACGCCACCAACCATGTTCAATTTCAATTGAATTGAGTGAGATATAGTCCAATTCCCGAACTGTACCGAATCTAGAAAACCCTAATTTTGGCTAGCCGAATGGTCTAGCTTGACTTGGGACTTGTTGTTTTGAAAATTCTGATATCAATCACCTACAAAATGTATATTAGATATTTCTTAGACCTTTGTTTCACAAATAAGTTAGAATTGAGTTGATTTCATCGGGCAAAGTGTTTGAAAAGAAAAAGGAAGCGAGGAGACAGATTTGTCTTGGGATTTCCTTAAACTTTGGTAGTTTAGTTAACTATCTTCCCGTTCGAATTTTCAAATGAAATTTGATAGAGGAGTAGTCCTCATGTGGAAGTTGAAGTGTACCAATTTTGGTGACATTCTAAGACTGTTTTATATACAAATAAGATCCCAAAGTTACCTTTCAAATCTGGAAAAATGGACCGAGCAGTCCTTGTTTTTAACCAACTTTGAGCTGCTATATCTTGATACTCGAAACTCCAATTTTAGTTCTGCTTGTTGTGTTTTAAATCTGGATTGGAATTCTAATTGAGGAACAAATGTCAGAGGCTAGTTCAATTTCTGTGAATTTTTCCGAATTTCCAAAGTTTACCGAAAACTAAGACTGAAACTGCCTTGGGAGCCCAAGTCAGCCCCTTTAAGCTGAAATTTGAGTATCTTTCATTTAGAATCTTAGAAATGTGTCTTCTAAGAGCTTTTAGTACTTTGGAACTATTTTCCAATGGTATCAAGTTTTCCAATTTTGGACCTACAGAGTGTAAGATATGATTTTTCAAAAATTGCTCCTTAAAACTGAAAATTTTGAACTTGGTGGGATTTGAGTTTTTAGAAACTCTTCACTACCCTTTGATATTGAATGACCATTTTAGACTTGATTTCTTGAAGGAAAATAGTTTTTCCTTGCATTATTAAACCCCACTTTTGAGTCTCGATTTACGAGTAATTAAGGCTCTCTTTCATGAAATTTTCTTAGATTGTACATGTGACAGCCCCACCTTCCCCTCAGGCGAACCAAAAGGGGTTAGCGGACTGCCTGCCCAGCTCTCGCCAGGACTAACGGTGCGGTTAGAGCAATCTATTGCGTTCCGGAACTTACAAACGCGCGTAAAACAAGTCAAAATGTCAAAATAACCCAAAATAAAAAAAATGAAATCCGGAGTCGGCCATGAATAGTAACCGACTCGTCAGAACCCAACCAAACATCAAGCAAACATTCACATCTTGAAACTTAGCATTTACAAGCCAAAGTGGCATACAAAAGTATTCAAAAGTGGATACAAGTCTGGTTTGCCAAATCAAAAGGGAAACGGTCCCAAAAGTATATTTAGGGTTTCAATAAATGAGCTATACAAAAGATATGTCCAACTAGCTCATTTCGGCAACCAATTATCAATTTCAGTCCAAAAGTATTTATTTTCCTGTAAGGAAAACAAAAGGAATAGAGTGAGCTAATTGCCCAGTGAGATAATACTACTCAAGCAACCAAGTTCATATAAGCATCAAGCTTTTCATTTCAATATATCAAAAGTAAACAAAGGCACACATTAATGGTGGTGATAAAAGGATACAGGCGGCTCTCAAGAGCCCTTTTCCGCGTTTGCATTCTTGATCGAAGCTCATTGACTCTCCGTCAATGTTTAAAAGTAACCAACCGTAGACTCCACTTTACTTCCATTCCTTCCACCCAACATACCCCTACCGGGCCCGAAATCCAAACACTTGCACTATGGTATTACTCGAGTATACCAGAACCGAGGGTCTCAATACCCAAAGATCACCGTCACGCCCTAAAACACGCAAACAAGTACAATGAGACTCGATAACGAGTCATAAGCCAATGCCAAATACGACCCCAATAGGGTTCCATAAGCATATACAAGCATTAGGGAAAACCAGAAAATCCGGAAATGAAACTAGTTGTAACCCTAAAAAAAACAGTTTTCGACCTCATTTTGCGGTAATGGCACCAAAGACACTACGATTATCGGATGAAGGTGCAAGTCCCACCGTTTCGAAGCTAAGAGATAGGGCTACAAAACCAGGCAGAATGTAACTTCATAAACCCTAACTTTTCAATTTTTGGTCCAAAACAGAAATTGATTGCAATTATCCACTTTTTCCACCTCATAGAGTTCTTAAACATCATTTCCAATCATCATATATTGCCACACAATCATGTTCATATTAAAACAGAAAAATCCCAAAAAATTATAAAAGTTCATCAATCCAACCAAAATTCACAATATAATCCATAAAGTTGCATCTTATACCACCACTAAGCATAAATTAAGCATCATTAGAGGGAGGAGAGTGGTTCTTCATGACTCACCTTAGAAACAAGAGAGAGAGAGCAACAAGTCCTCTTAGCTTTCCAAATAACTCCACACAACACCTCACTATCACTTCCTTAATGTTTTCTATGGAGCAAAAACAAGAATCAATGGTTGGTTTTGATGATTTGGAGCAAAGCTTGGAGAGTTTTCTTCCTTTTGCTTAGAGAGAGAGAGAGAGAAAGAGAGAGGGAGAGCCGGCCACAAGATGAAGATTTTTGATGATTTTTGGCAATTTTTTTTGGTTTATTTAAGTCAAAGGGTAAAACAAGAAATAATGGTCAAAAAGTTCTACCAACCCTATGGTGACACTTGTCACCTAATTAATGAATCTCTATCTCTTTGTTCCCTCTCACACCAATCCAAATAGCTTTCTCTAATTATCTCTTAACACCCAGTAAATTAAATCCAGTATTCAAAACTTAACCTAGTTGGCCGAATTTTTCCGAACTTTTTGCACTAGTGGGTCCCACGTCCGGTATACGCTCTTAATTTCTCAAAAACTATTTGATACTAGAAAAATCATCTAAAAACTATATTTACCCAATAACATTATTTAGAAAATTTTTCTAATAAAGAAGATGCATAAAAGGCGTGCAAATAAATCAAATAAGACCTAGAAATAAAGAAATTTACGGGTTCTCACAGTACAAATGTACAATCTTCCTTGTTAACTAGGAATTCATAAGTGATAGCATGTGATAGTTAATTATTATTTGCTCAGGCACTCAAGGGGACCTTCAAGAGGATCTCACAGTGGACACCTAAACCCTCTTTGGGGCACTACTTCCTTGTTTTTGATTGGTGAGTGTCAAGTGCATGTTTTGTTGCAATTATGTGATTTGCTCCTTATGGACTGAATAATTGATAACTGCTGAGTCGAGTGTGTACTTTATCGCAGTCGTTCTCATTTAAATGAATTGAAATTAAATTGCCTGAATTAAATTGAATTACCTGAACTGAATTGAACTGAATTATATGCTATGGCTGCATATGCCGTTGGAGTGAATCTCCTCGACCTATAACTGAACTGTATACATATCGTTGGAGTGAATCTCCTCGATATACAACTGAACTGGGGGACGCCCAAACTCATCGGCCGACCTTGGACTCGAGCCGACATGGGTTTGGTCGGGAACCTTGGTGAGCCATGAGATAACTGAAAGCTTGATCTATTTGAGAGATCTTGCTTGGCCTACTCGTGTAGTAGTGCCTTTATAGCAGTTTGGGCCCGGTGTGGTGTATGGTGGACGGAACTGTGAAGTAAGTGGAGTTCTACAGATTTAAAATACCGACCCGGTTGACGGAGTGTCATCGCGGGAAGGTATTCGATCGAGGTTTGGCGAAGCAAGTGAAACTTAGTTCCTGAGAGCTATCATATCCTTGAATTGTTTATGTTTACTTTATCTACTTGAACTGTTAATGAATTGAATGTTACAGTTTTATCTACTGTGTAAATGATTGTTACTTGAACTATGTGCCTGCATGTGTGTTTCTTGGCCTCACTGAGTATTGGCTCATTCCATTAGTTTGTTTTCCTTAACAGGTTGGACTTGTGAGATTTTGGAAAAAGCCGACTAGGTTATACTCTTGATCGGAATCTTGGTTGTAAATGTTTAGTCGACTTTTAATGGTTGTATTTTGGGACTCAATGTATCTTTTGAGAATGTGATGTAAGATTTGGATATTTAGTTAAGGAAGCGACTTTCTTCATTTAGACTTGTATTATTTAGTATGTATCTTTAAGTTTAAATTGAAACGTCTTGAGTCTTGGCGAGAGTTGGGCAGGCGTCCCGCCGATACCCTTGGGTTCGCCCTTGGGAGAAGTGGGGGCGTCACAATTGGTATCAGAACGCTAGATTAGAGATCAATTTGGGAGATATATTAGAGACCTTACCCTTAAGATTTGAGATGAGATGACTTAGTCATACCCTAAGTGATATTTGAGCGAGATAGCGATTTTAAGTTTCTAATCTGGAAAATTGTGGTTGTTTTGCAGGGATGGAGAATAGGAACGAAGGACCTGCTGCTAATGGTAATGGCCATGTAGAGTCTCTTAGATCTATTTACTATAGCGCACGGGGCGGAGGAGCTCGTGTACACTACTCGCCCTCTATTAGGTTTTCCAGATGTGTCTGTAGGGCGACATACGCTTACCCGAACCACCTTGTATTTGCTCTTGACGATGAGCGACGTCAGTTGGTGGATGCCAATCGAGATTTGCTCCAGGAGGTAGAGGAGTTGAGCATTATGGTGAATGATCAGAGTGCTAGGATTGCTGAGCTGGAGAGGACACTAGTGGACGAGATGGCTAGGGCTGAGGCCGCCCGTGATGAGTTTCATAGAGTTAAGGCTCGAATTACTAGGATAGGCGAGGAGATCCGTGATCGGGCTTTCGGGATCATGGCCGATGCCACTATGCTGATAGATGAGGTGATGGAGGTCGTCCAGAGTCCGGTTCAGGAGGAGGATCCTGAGAAGGATCCAGAGGAGGACCCTGAGGAGGAGATTCCACCTGATAGTCCTACTGTGGACTAGATCCAGAGTGATAGGCTTTTGACTGATGTAGTTAGAATTAGCTGGGGTGATGCTAGTGCCAAGGTCATTGTATTTTTGTTTGACTGTGTGGCCTACTTTTGAGGCACTTGACTTTACTTTAGTCGTATGTGACTAAAAGTACTTTTGTGGCACCTGTGTATTATATTTTTGTACTACCCCATGACTTGCTAATTGTATGGATCTTAAAATGTTAATGTATGTAAATTATTGTTATTTTCAATATTTTTGTGATTGGTTCTTGTTTTCAACATTTCCTTGCGTAATTATTTTATTTCTTGCACTAGGCACAACTAGGATTATGGAAGGACGAAGGAGTGGTTGAGGTCGTGGGTGAGGGACTAGACAGACCCAACCTCACGGGGATTGTGATACACCGAATGTTAGGAGATTGTTTTTAAAGAAGATACTGAAGTTTATTTCTTCGGGTTTGATTTAAAACCTTATTTTGTTTTAAAAGACTAGAAACCCTAAATTCTAATAAAAAAACTCTAGTTTACTTGTGACTAACCGGTTTTCTTAAATCTCTCATATTTTAATCAAAACCCTAATTGTAATCAATAGAATTGTACAATCCCTCACATTTTTCTTAAAATTCCTTTTCTTTGACATTTATTTCTTTCTAATAGATTTACTACTCATTCACACTCTCAGTAATTGCAATCAACCATAGAATCAAGGGTTTTCCCTTTAGGTTCTTAGTTCGGGTAAATTAGGATTTTTTGCGTATTTTGACCATGTGCTCACTTGGTGAGATGTGTGCACTAAATTCGGTGATTAAGGGTGAGTTGTGATGATATTAAGTGTGTGATTAAAAGTAAGAATCATAAGTTAGTGAATTATAAGTTAAAACCCTAGTATACGCGATTTAAAAAAAAACGGGTTGAACCGAGGGATACCGTTTGTTACCGAGTGAGTGTACCACTTGAATACTACTTTATTACCTTAATTTTCTTGCTATTAATTGATTAAAATCAGACCCCAAAATATCCTTAAGGCAGCCGAAATATTGGACCAAAAATAAGAGAGAAAAGAACAAAATTTGACTTCCAATCAAAGTGTGACACTTGTCAACTTTGACCCAAATTAATTCCTATCATTTTAACCTTCTTGAAGCTTCATTTGAGCCTTCATTTTCAGCCTTCCAACCGTGAGTTTGAGAGGAAAAAAGAGAGAGGAAACCATCTCAATCCATCTTGAGTTTAACTTGTTTGAGTGAGAAATCAAGAAAACTAAACCGATTAACTTCTAATTTGAGAGATTAGGAAGCTTGGGGAGCTAAATTTTGCAAGGAGAGGTGAAGAATATCTCTTGCAAGCCCTTTTATTGAGGTATTATGGCTGACCATCCTCTCTCTTTCCCTTAGTCTTGTTTGAGTTATGTAGTAACTTGTATTCTTGCTTTGTGATGCCTAATCTAAGTGATTTTGATGATTGTAGTGGTGAATTTTGAGTTAGGGTTTTGAATGGTTCACTTATAATTCTTGTTGTTTGGATGGTATATGGTGTATATAATCCTGTATAGGAGGTTGTGGTAGTGGTTCTGACCGGTTCTGTTTGACTATGATGGAGGTCGAATTAAGCTTAGCTCAAAACATGAAAGTTGTAGGAAATGATATTTTATAACTGGCTGAAAAATTTCAGCTCAATATCAGCACTGTAGCTCATGAAATGACAAAAATACCCTCGACTGCCATAGGTAGAGTTTTGTGGACAGTTTTTGTGACGACCCCACTTCCCCCTAAGGCGAACCAGAGGGTTGGCGGGCCGTCTGCCCAGCTCTCGCCAGGACTCACGTAAGCAATCCAACCTAAAATCTTCCGACGATTAACTTAAGCTATTACAATAAAGATCCTTCCGAAAATAAATCGATTTCTACCACCACATTAACTTCAGAGATAACAGTATAAAACTTAGCCAATCGACAGTTCTTAAACACTTCCAGCGACGCTCGCAAAAGCTAAGGATATACTATACTAATACAAGCGTACAAGTTGAGTATTAGAAATAGAGATTACACTTTTTCAGCTTCAAGTGGCAATCCAAAACGAAAAGTACAATGCTTAGCTTAGGATCCGTTACAAACCGAAAATTACATTCAAATTGTTCAGGTACAACCATAAGAAATATAAGCTGCTCAAATACTTTCAACTTCACATCCTGTAAGGAAAACAAATAAACATGGGGTGAGCTAAAGCTCAGTGGTGCCCCAAAACATGCAGTCACGTAAATCAATCAACGAGCAATAACTTAAACAAGCTGAACAGTTAGGAAAGCGTATAACAGCACAAGGTAGGATACAGGGGCTCTCAGGAGCCATTTTCCTCGCTTGATCACCATTCATCGTAGTTGACCCTCCGTCAACTTTCACTACTTATAGTCCATGTAGATCCACTTATTTTAATCCTAACCCGTCACCGTTCATACCTCCGCTTCGGGCCCGAACTTCGTCTACCGACGCAGTATACTCGAGATATACCCGTAATAAAATTTGTCGAGAGATTCACGAATCGACGTTTTTGTAGTTGATTCAAGTGTCGAGGGATTCACCCAACGACGTAACTACATTTAGATTCAAGGATTATTGTAGTTGATTCAAGTGCCGAGGGATTCACCCAACGACGTAACTACATTTAGATTCAAAGATTATTGTAGTTGATTCAAGTGCCGAGGGATTCACCCAACGACGTAACTACTCTTAGATTAAGGATTCACGAGAAAAATGATTCACGCAAGTCACCACTCGAACGGCTAGTGCGATAAAGTACACATTGCTCACTTCGATGGATCAAAAACTCATTTTACAATTCATCACATATCGAGTCAAGAAAGCACTTAATTCAAGTAGGAAAAGAACAGGCAGGGACACTCACCAAGAGTGGAGTTCAGATATCGAGTTGGGAATCGAATTCCGCGTCCTCGTAATATCCTAAAAACCAAAATTTGAAACTATAAGTTTCTACTCAGCTTTTAAGCTTATAGACATCGAGGTATATTTAATATACTACTAGTCTACTTTTCCTTAGAAGAATCAAGAGTTTCCGTAGGTTGAATCTTGACGAAAGTAGAAGAAATGTTTATTATAGTTTTCCTTAAGATACTTTTCCTTATAAAAGGTAACTAGTTTTATTTTCTTGAAATAAGTCGACAAACTTTTTAATATGAATGTTAGAAAGTTACTTTGAACATTTCTCTAAAGTTACGGCTTTTGCAAAAATTATCCTTAAAAACTATTTTTCCTAAAATAGGGTTTCTTGCCGAGCAAGTTTCCCAAGCTTTTCACTAAGATTAGTAAAACTCGTATTTTGGAACTTTTCCTATAGTTAACTATCCAAGTGCAAAGCTTAAGGAAAGAAAAGGAATTAAAATAAGACTTAGAGTTTTCAAAAGCTATAGAACTTATTTACTATAGCTATCAAGGCTAGATTGAGCTAAATAAAATTATCGAGTTGGAAAGTTTTAGGCAAAACACTAGATATTGAGTTTTTATAATTTAATACTAGCTGGAGAATATTTTTGATTAATTTGATCACAGTTACTCAAGTTCGCAAGGTCTATACAATTTCCCCCCGCCCGATTCCATTTCGAGATCATAATATGGATCAAAATATGGCAAATAATCACATGGCAAATTACTAGGGCTTCGTCAATCATTAGCCCTAGCTTTCAACAAGTGCATCTCTGAATGAAATAAAATGATCAACCAAGGCTTCGTCAATCATTAGCACTTGGTTTCAGCAAACCCAACATAAGCAAATAAAATAAAAGTGGAGTCCCAAGACATTCCAGCAATTAACTTCCATCATCCAATAATACTTTATAAAATTATTTCAATGGCTAAGGGCTTCATCAATCATTAGCCCTTGACAACATCAATCACTTCCAACCACAATTCAATCAAGAATTCAAACCACAAATAAGCTAAATGTTCGATCCAAGTCAAAAATTCAATTTCATAAAGAAACAGGACATTCAAGCAGGACAGTCTACTTTGAGGAGTCACAGACAGCAGTACATATGGAGGAAAAATATGAAATTTCTACAGAACAAAGGCCCATGAATCTAGTTTCAAATGCCACTGACGGCACCTTAATCGGATTTTCCTACACCAAGATATAAGCATTTTACTGAGACTGGTCAGGAGTTCCGAAAATCTGGAAGCTCTTGATCACATGTGGAAAAGCTCCTTTTTCTCTTTTTAAAACCACAAGGCTTTTAGTCTAACCATCCATACGACTCTAGTAGAATTTTAGCACCACATTTTCTAGACAATTTCAACCATTATAATTCAAAGAAAGTTTCACAATCAAGCTGGAATTTTTAACTCAAACTTTGGCGGTCACAAGTAAAATTTCCAGCAGTTGTATCTCCATGTTTTTGGTTAAATCTTTCGAGATATCAAAACGTTTCATTGCTAAACAGCTTTCACAGTTTAACGTGTACATTTTGTCATGCGTTTCGAGCTCATAATACCCCAAGGAAAAATTCCAGGAACCACTTAAAAAAAATTCAGTTCAACCTTTCGGTCATTAAAATTTCCAGCCCTCGTTGGTTATAAATTCAAAATTTCCTTGGCTAAAACAGGGTATTAGTTACTCAAATTCAACATGCCAACACTTAGCTAGGTAATTAACATCTCTCGTTCAAAATCAGATTCAATTAACAACTACAAACATCCCAAAAATCCAGGAATTCATTCGGCTCTTCTTGGATAATCTTGCATACAGCAGATTTTCTTATTTATTTTTTGTTTCTAGATTAGCCGGACCAAAACACTTCATGCAGGGCTTAATCATTTAGTTTTAATTAGCCAAACACCTAACCAAGTGGAAATCAAACACGTTCCAGCAAATTTCATGCTAAAATACCCAAGCAATTTCCAAAACAACTTCAACGGTTAATCTGGAAAATTAGTTCAGCAGTCCAGAAATTTTCTAATAAGTTTTCCAGCCATGCAACCGAAATTCCTAGCCATAAAGTTCACATGCAACACTAAGTAAGGAGCTTATCTATCAGGTTGATCCAAGATTAAGCTCAAATCACCACACCCAGCAAATTAAAACCAAAATTTCCAGCTCAAGTTCTCGGCAGAAGCAAATTCTTACGCAAGTCAGATTTTCTTTTTCTAATGACTCATCCGATGGTTTAATATTCAACATGCAAAGCTTAATCCTCTAGTCCTGAGATAAGTAATCATATTTTTGAGCTCACATTACCACAAATGGCCGAGATTAAGGCTGCATTTTCCAGTTCAGTTTCTCGGCAGAGTCATTTAATCAAAACAGATTTTTCTGAAACTTTGGTTTCCTCATCCGACTACACAACCAAAGCATGCATGCCCCTACGTGACTCTATCTACCTCTGATCAACCCAAAATAGTCCAGAAAATTACCTCAGAATGGCTCAGCTCACGAATAAGTAAGCTACGGAATTTTCTCTCGGCTCACGCACAGGTTTGTTGGTTATGGTTTTCTGGTTGCGACTGGTGGAGGGTGAAGCTGGGTTGCAGCTGGTTGTTGACGCGGATAGGGATGGAGCTTGCTCACGGCTTCTTCCTAGTTCCACTCTGGCTTGCAGACAGAACCTTGGAAGAGTTGCAGCTCGTGCGACTTCCTTTCTTTTCTCCCCTCTCGGATGGCAGAGTGAAGCTCGGTCTCTCCCTCTCTAACTCAGTCGATAATAACAAGGCAGAGGAGAATGTTGTTGTGGTCTTGAGGTGTGGTGGTGTGGAGAGGAAATGGAAATGAGCTATGGATGAGAGAGTTGAGTGTGCAAGTGGAGAAGTTTTCTCATTGGCCGAATGGAGAGGTGGAGCATAAGGTTGTCCGGCAATTTGGTTTTGGAATTGCATGGTTGTTTTGAGATTGTATGGAGGGCATTTTAGTCCTTTCACGTCTCTTCCTAATCTCCACTCAAAAACCTTGGTTCTAACTTAATTCCAAAAATTATCCCCAAGTGTGATTTGATTGCCTAATTATACACTAGTCATGCAAAACTTTAATTATCGAAATTTTCACGCCTTAGGTATGTTTGGTATACTTGCATAAGGTTTATCTAAAATTTCATTGATTCGTCTTAACGTGAAAAATTCCTTTTAACATTATTACCTAATTATTTAAACTATTAAAATCAAGTTTGACCTTAATATATAAATTTAACGTTCTTAATATTCGTTTATCCATTTATATCAAAACTTATTAACTTAATCATTAATAATGCTTAAGATTAGCTATCGGAATTCGAAGAAATTATTTGTTGAATCGATGAAATTAATTACCTTCGAAATATGAATTTAATGAAACAAAACTAGAAATTTAATAGTTTAGCACAATTCTTTTATTTTGCACATAAAATTTATTGGTTTTGGTCTTAACGTGAAAATTCTTATTAGTATTTAACGTTATTCACTAATTAGGATTAATTATTGGAATTCAAGAAATTTTATATAATTAATCTACTCAGGTAGCATTAATTTTTAACATAAAGAAAACTAAGTATTTTAGCATTTTATTTTAAGGTGATAAATTATTCTAACTCCAGATGTATTAATTTAGTCTAGCAAAGTCAAGAAAATTCATAACTTGGGAAATTATATTATTTCTCACCTAAAATTGTTTTTACGGACTTATTTGCAGACAAGGGAAATTAATGCTAAAATTTATTAAAGAGTTAAAAGAAATGCAAATGAAATACAAAATGATATTTATATATATATTTTTTTCAGGGTTCTCATTCATAAGCTAAATCCAACATTTTTACTTCAAATGAAATTTGTTAGCCTACTAGTATTTTATTCTTGCAAAGGTTCAATTATCGAGATTTTAATGTTCTGATTGTCATTGTAAAGGATTTCCGCTAACACTTAATATTATTAACGCTTAGACTTGGCTATCGGAACTCAAAGAATTATCCTCAAGGCATTAAAATAATTTACGCCCAAAAAGTGTTAATTTATAATGGCAGGAATCAAATAATTTTTAATATTTTGTACACTTAAACTGTTTGTAACATAAAACTACTTTTACGTACTTATTTAAAAACGAATAAGAAGAAATATGAAGTTTATTGACAATTTAAAAATGCAGGTGCAATACATATATTTTATATTATATATTTATATATATATATTTTCCATTGCTTGTTTAAGAACGAATAAGGTTAGGAGTAGAATTTATTACAAGTCCAAGATGCAAAGGCAATACGTAAGTACACCTTTATTTTATACGTATATATCTGTAGGCATATTTTCGAGGTTCTCACAGTTTTGACATTTCATCATTCTGGCCAGTGTTTTCACCTTGATCCGTACTGAATTAGCATTTGGTCAAAACATGAAAGTTGTAGTGCTACGTTATAAATTTCCAACGCAGCTGAAAACGCCTCAATTGGAGTTTTTTAGCTTGAGTTATTGTCAATTGAACACAATGCTGTTAACCAGCCTGACGATGGAATTCTGGTTCTGTAATCGATAAATTTGACCTTGGAAATGAATGAATTTTCTGTTGATGTTTTCATGAGACTTCTAGTTCTCCGTCTTAGCTTCAAAACGGTATAAGTTGTACCCCAATCCGATAAGCGTAGCTTCGGTTGTGACCGATACGCTAAGAGACGTCAAATCTGCCATTTGGCTATTCGTCTTTAAACTTGATTTCTGGTTGCCGTGATAAGACCTGTGTTGTAATTGGATTATTTTGAACCTAGTTGAAGGGTATTGTGTTACCATTGCATATGTGTGACTTTGGGACTGGTTTGAGGAAAATATTGAAGCCATAAATGGCTGAAAAATAGGTAAACACAAGGGGCATGCCGCCCAAATTTTCACTAGAGGAATAAACTAGCCTTTGGAGTTCTCGTTCGGTATTTTACAAATTTGACTTGGATCCACTGAAAACGGGGTCGAGTTGTCTTCATGAAAGTTGTAACCTTTTGTCTTATCTTCGAGACGCTACCTAGTACACCTTGATCCGATAACCACAGCTCTAGTTATGATCAAAACCGTGTAACCCGTTTTCATACCGCTGTCATTTTCGCGCAAGCGCGCATGCATTTCCTTGTTCTTTTTGCCGCTTTGATCGTTTTAGTCCTTATTTTCATTTGTGATGGTCGATTCACTGATAGTTGAGTATAATCTTCTGTCACAAGTAGTGACGAATCGGACGGAGTCGGTGGACCCGTATAAAGTACCTTGATTTGCATGCTCACTATTTTGAGTGAGTAATTGGGTTGTTTATTGATATGAAATTGTCGAAATGCTTTGTATATATTAAATGGGTACTTAGGCGAGGGTGTACTTTATCTCACTCGATCTAAGCCCATCCTTTGTTTTGATTTCATATATGAGAATACATGCCTTATGTTGAGTATCACCCTTTTGCTGTGTGCTGATGGGAGTGATTACATGATTTGAGTTGAACCCCTTTTTGCTGTGTGTTGTTGGGGTAAGTACTTTGTTGAGAGATATCATATATTGAGAGATTGGATATCTCAGGGCTCGGTTCCAGCCCGGTTCCAAGGGTAGACAAACTATTCGAGCCAGCCGAGACTTAGTCGAAGTTAGTTCCATGCTAACCTTGGGATTTCGTTCTTTGTTAAAGTTTTGATTAAAACTAAGTGATTTTGTTTCCCTCGAGCTGCTGTGTGTTGTTGACTGGCCAACATGGGTTGATAAGGTGAACGGGGAAAGTAAGTGGAGTCTACGGACCATGAGTACTTTGGTTGATGGAGTGTCAATAGGCGTTCAAGCTCGGGAATTGAACTGGCTTTGGAGCCACCCGTATCCTACCATTGTGATGTTACTTTTCTGTTATTGTAGACACCAAAATTTTAATTTAGTTTATTTACTTTTATTTTTATTTTCATTGGTTAAATGTTAATTATTATTCATCTTTAGTTTTTATTTTTTTAAGACATTTTTTTTAGCATAAAATTTACTGAAAAAAGGAAAATCTCCACAAAAATATGTTTTAGTTCTTCTAGATTCAGTTTATGAAATTTTTGATGTTTGTTTACCTAATTTTTTTTTTTAAAAAAAGGGCTGTTCCATGCGCACGTGGCAAGCACGCGCCAGTTTCTTTCATACAAGAATGCAAGCGGAAGGTCGGTACAGAAGAAAATCGCAGCGGCCATTGTGGTCTAATTTCTATTCATTTTTTTTCGACTTTGTTTCTTCCCATTTAAGCCCTCAGTACAAGGCCACATTACTCCTTCAAGATCTATCAAGACGATTCTAGAAAAACATGAGAATCAAGGGCTCTAAAAATGCAACAAAAATCAGTTTTTCTTCTACCGTCCAAATGAGGGTTTAAGGGGGGTCATTTGATATAAAAAGAAAAATCTGAGGACACCTAGGGGGTTTTTTGACGGCTGGACAAAAGAGAAATCGAGAAGTGAGTTGGCGGCTGGGCTGGGTAAGAAGAAAGCAGAGGAAAAAGAAAAGAGCTAGGAGTTGGTGACGGCTGATGAAAATAAAGGGAGCGACTGAACTTGAGGGAATGAGGAGCGGGGAAGTGTGCTTGACGGCGGAAAAAGAAAAAAAACAGCGAGAGGTAAGACAGCTAAGAAAGAGGCGGCGGAGCTTGATAGAGAGGGAAAACTGAAAGAGAAATTGAAGAGAGCGATGGAGAACTGAGAGTGAGAGAGAGTTTGAAGCCCGAGACAAAGATAAGGCCGAGAGAGGAAGCTGTCATCGTCTTCATCGTGCCGTCATCAGTCGTAAATCTTCATCAAGAGGAAAAACAAGGGAATAGGTTACGGAGAACAAAGAAGAGGCAGAGGAAGAAGAAGCTGGTCCCCGCTGGAGTTCCTTTTTCCTCTGTTCAGACGTCGTTTGACTGTTTAAAAAGGGTTAAAGGTAATCCTTCCATCTCTTTCGTTCATGAGTTATGGGGTTTTACATCAGAAACATCAAAATTTCTGCTGCTATGACTGTGGCCGTGCTATTTTGCTTTCTTCTTTCTTTGAACTTGCTATTCGTGGATCTGATAGGGTGGAAAGGGATTTGACCCATGTTGTTTTTACATTTTTCTTTACTGGGAAAAGATGATCAGAGATGTTCCTTTCGTCTCCCCACGCTAGTTTATTGCTTTCTCTTCTGTTTGTTTCTTGCATAAAGGCAGTCGCAAGGTGTAGTTAGAATTGCTGTATTATATGCTGAATTCACGTGCAGAAAATGGGTTTGGTAGTCCTGTTTTAGGCTGAATGATTGGTGACTTATTGGTGGAGTTTTGTCATTTTTACTGATAAATGAAATCCAGTAATTTGTGGGTGTTGCATTACGTGTCTTTCGATTTTCCTTTGTGCATAATTTGGGTTGGAGAATCCTGGAGAATGCATAATATATGGTTGGGTCTTGTTGATAAGAGGAATAAAGTGATGTTTTGGTTCAAAAGATTGTTGTTTTGGTTGGATTTTGTTAGCTGCGTGGGTATTTTATGAAACGAACTTGCAGAAAATTTCCCAGATTGTCGTGATTGTTTCTTCCGAATCTTGTGTTTTTCTGGTATTTTTGCTTTGATTGTTAAAACGAAAGAGCAATGCATGTTAAATTGGATCAGATTTAGGTTCTGTTAGTTGCACACTTTTTGTTATTTGCCGTTGCTCTCATTTCATTTCCTCCTATTCGTGGTTTAGTCCGAAAGCTGCATTTTATCCTCACGCTTTGCTGCTTTCTTTTTCTTCCGCAACAGCTCACAAAACTGGTTTTAGTCATCTTTTGCTAGCTTAGTCTAGTGTTGAAGGGATGAAATGGAAGGTTTGGTGTTGAGTTTGTGTGTTTGGGTCTAAGAAAAAACACTTGAAACATGTCCAAACATTGCTGGAAATGTACATCAGCTTGCCGAACCCAATGTTTCAGTCTTAGTCTTTTGTTTGTTCTTTCTTTTCGGTTCCAAGCTAGTATTCTATCTAGATAACAATTCAATCATGTTTCTTCTTGGTTTGCTTGCATGAATGTGTCTAAAGTGCATAAGGAATTGCGTTAGAATGGGGGCGGAAGAAAATAAAAATTTCTGAAGTAGTTACAGAAGCTTGTTTTTCCTTCGTGGATTGCATGGTTTGCATTAAAATGTTCCAATAATTGCATTTCAACCCCTTGGTTTTTGGTTAATGCTACAAAGGCCCAATTATGTTCTAATTTCCTGCAATTTGGTCCTAAAGTAATTGCAATGTGAACCATTACTTGACCTTTTCTTTACTTATGGACCTTTGAAGTTCCCAAAATATTTTAATTGGACTTGAATGATTAGTTAATGTTTGCTATTGGGTCCTTAGTAGTCTCTAATTTGCCTTGTGTGATTTGCATGTTTATGCTTATGTGTTTAATTGCTTTCCCTAGGTATTTGCATCTAGATAAGCATGCTTATGTGCTACGTGCTATGTGAAAATATGTGCCTTGCATGTCTATTTGCTTTTAGCATTATATCTGATTATGTGAATGGAATGTACGTTACCGTGGCTAGTCCAATGCTAGTCATGGTCTACCCCCCGAGCTCTTATATTGCCCAATGCTTGTAAGAGAACGTTAGTTAAAGGGCTAGTCCAATGCTAGACCCAATAGGGCCGCCCCTCGCTAGTACATACTCACATGCCTTCACTAACATTTTATTTATTTTTTCCTTTTAACATTTTTACATTTTTGCATGAACCTCTACCCTTTTCCTGCATTTGAAACACGATCTTTAGGACTTTGCATTTCATTCTAGTTATTAGGGTCATTTGCTTGATTAGGTTAGGGAGTCACCCTTCTGGTAAGGGAAACAGACGAGTTTGGCTACACATAGCCTTAGCACGCTTGTTTTCTTTCTAACCAAAAGGCAAATCAAAAGTCACGATTTAGGGTCTCCCCGTACCTGTCTTGCTTGCATTCCTCTAGGGCTCATGCATTTCCAAGGCACATTTCACTTTTCATTTCACACACTACCACTTTTCACATTTTCACTTCACAGACTATCACTTTATACATTCTCACTCTTCACACTATCACTTTACACTCTCTCACATTTGTACACGTGCACTTTTACATACTCATTTGCACCCTTGCACTTTACACACCCATTTGCGCACTTGCACTTTGCACACTTGCACTTAGCACTCGTTTTTACACTCAAAGCTATTTTTCGCACACACTCATTTTTCCTCATTATTACTCGAGCATTCATTTACATTTATTCGTGACCTCTTTGAGGGTTCACCATTGGCTATCACAATTCATGTGATTAGGACCAATCGAGCCTCTAAAGAGACATTTTATCCCTTTCAAACCACTCATTAGATTTAGGTTTGCATTCATGTTAGACGCATCCAAAATGCAATACATCTTTTAGGTAGAAAATAGGAAAATTGTCACTAAATCACGCAACTAGCTTAGGCTAGGGTAAAATGGTGCCTTAGACTTTATCTTTGCCTTCCTTTTCATCAACTGTGACCCCCGAACTCGTCTCTTTGATTTTCGTAGACTAGGAGTCATCTAAAAAGGTTTTTGCTTCATTTTTTTCAAAAACTACTTTTTGGGTGACTTGGTACACTCCAACTTAATACCAAGTGGCGACTCCTACTTTTATGTTTAAAAACCATTTTAGATTATCATTTTGGCCAAACCGTCGCATTTAAAAAGTCCCATGGCCTTTCCCTTTATTTCTCACATCCACACACTTCACACATTTTATGCACACTACACATTATGACTTCAAACAACTTTATTTTCCGTTTTCTCAAAAAAATGGGGCGCGACATTATTGATGTGAAATATCCTGATTTACTTGTTTATTTGGATGTGAGTTTACGTTTTACCCCTGATTATTCACTAAGCATATAGCTTACCCCGTTCCATTTGTTTTCCTTAGCAGGGGCCGATGCAGGGAAAGCTCGGGAAGGTGTATAGACTTTTGGTTATAGAATAGTTGAATTTGTACTTGTTATAAGTTGACTAGTGAAATGCATATATTTGTTGTGGTGGTTCTAGTTAGTAACTTCTCTAGGGTTTACTTCTTGGTGCTAGTGGTGTGTATGGCTTAATGTAATAGTTTATACAACTTAGTAAGATGTAATAGAATAAATAGAACTTTCTTTTGGCATGAACTCTATTTTTTCGTTTTAGAGTATCGAGTCCTGGCGCGAATTAGGCAGGCGATCCGCTAAGCCCTTTGGTACCCCTCTGGGTACGGTGGAGTCGTCACAAGTGGTATCAGAGCGCCTAGGTTAGAGGATTTGGGGAGTTGGGAAATGTGTTATAGAACATATAAGTATTCGATTGTCTTTAAATTGAATCGTATCTATTAAGATGAAATGCCGGAGAACTGATTAGGTGATATTTTGTTGTGTAGGTATAGAGACTGGTGGACCTAGCGATATTGGTGGACCTAGCAATAACGGTGGACCTAGCGGTGCCGGAGCACAGCTACAAGTGTAGGTGGGTCGGTGAACCGGGTGGTGCGCCGACGAGTCTTCAGATATCAGAGGAGGGTCGGGGAACCCTATAAGCTATATTCTCCCTTCGGTCAAATGAATCGATCGTGTGAGTATCGACATATATATGGATACCCGGATGAGATTGTTATGGCTATAGATGACGAGCGTCGTCGCTTAGGTAAGACGGTTGACACTTTGAGGGCATAGTTGGATGAGGCCAGAGGGGCGAGTCATGCACAGGCCATGTGCCTGTGTGACCTTGAGACAGGGTTACGAGTTGAGGAGGAGCGGACACATATCCTTGGTCGTCAGCTTGAGGAGACCCACCGCCACCTCTTCGCTTTAAAGGGGCAGATGAGAGAGAGAGCCCGGGGCATTATGCTAGACTGTGAGATTCTCTTAGATATGGCTACCGAGGCGCCACCTAGGGCTGGTGGCGCGGGGCCGATGGATGGGATAGACTCTATGGGCTCTGTAGGGGATTTTCGCTAGGGCCGTTACTTTGACTTGTTATGTTGACTTTTGGAGTCGGTGTGCTCATTAATTAACATGTTTGTACTGGTTGGATATTAGCTGTTATGTGGACTGATATGTGTAGATTTTTGGCATGAATTGTAGATATATGTATATAGTTTCGTGTATGATATTTTGATATCTTGGCTAATTCGTGCATTTATAATTTTTCAACGCTTTGAACTCGTACCATATTTTGTCCCACTTATAGAAACTATAAAACAATCAAATGGAGACTCATGGTGGGGGTAGAGGACGAGGACGAGGACAAGGAACCGAAGGGGTAACAAATGAAAATGCAAATATACAAGCCGAGACCCAAGTAGCTACAGCCATACAGCGAATGGCTGATTTGTTAGAACGAATGGTCAACCAACAGGGTCAAGGCCAGGTACAGCATCTTGGAAATCATGAGGGAGAGGACCGTGCCTTAGAATGATTCCAGAAGTTTCTACCGCCAAAATTTTTGGGTGGACCTAACCCTGATATAACGGAGAGTTGGTTGGATTGAATGTTAGATATATTCGCTGCATTAGAATACCCGGAGGAATGGCAGATAGCTTTTTCCATTTTTCAATTCGAGGGAGCAGCTCGTGCCTGGTGGAATGTGATTCGAGCCAAATGGGATAGAGAGCAGACCCCATGAACATAGGTTAATTTCACTCGTGAGTTTAATGAGAAGTACTTACCGCCATTTGTTCAAGAAAGGCGAGAGGATGAGTTCATACGCCTACGTCAAGGGACTATGAGTGTGGCGGAGTACGAGATGCAATTTTCCAAACTCTCTTGTTTTGCTCCAGAGTTAGTGCTGACAGACCGGAAGAGAATTCGTCGGTTTGTCCAGGGTTTAAACGTAGAGATTGAAGAGGCACTGGCAGCTACTCAATTGGAGACATATAGTCAAGCTATTGAAAAGGCACAAAGAATTGAAAGTACTAAGAGTCAAGTAAAAGCTTTTCATGATAAGAAAAGGAGACAACCAGATCCAAGCAGTTATATGGAGGGACAGAGCTCGAGGAGCAGTTATATGGAGAACCGGATCTAACAAAGAATGTTTGGATGGTATATGGTGTATATAATCCTGTATAGGAGGTTGTGGTAGTGGTTTAAGCTAGAAATGTGAAGTTTACCCTTTGAATTCACCAAATTCCAGATTTGAGTTTTCATGCTACCCTGTTCTGACCGGTTCTGTTTGACCATGATGGAGGCCGAATTAAGCTTAGCTGAAAACATAAAAGTTGTAGGAAATGATATTTTATAACTGGCTACAAAATTTCATCTCAATATCAGCACTGTAACTCATGAAATGACAAAAATACCCTCAACTGCCATAGGTAGAGTTTTGTGGACAGTTTTGACATTTCATCATTTTGGCCGGGGTTTTTCACCTTGATCCATATTGAATTAGTATTTGGCTAAAACATAAAAGTTTTAGTGCTATGTTATAGCTTTCCAACACAGCTAAAAACGCCTCAATTGGACTTTTTAAGCCTAAGTTATTGTCAATTGAACACAATGCTGTTAACCAGCCTAACGATGAAATTCTGGTTCTGTAATCGATAAATTTGACCTTGGAAATGAACGAATTTTCTATTGATGTCTTCATGAGACTTCTAGTTCTCCGTCTTAGCTTCGAAACGGTATAAGTTATATGCCAATCCGATAAACGTAGTTTCGGTTGTGACCGATACGCTAAGAGACGTCAAATCTGCCATTTGGCTATTCGTCTTTAAACTTGATTTCTGGTTGCCGTGATAAGACCTGTGTTGTAATTGGATTATTTTGAACCTAGTTGAAGGGCTATTGTGTTACCATTGCATATGTGTGACTTTGGGACTGGTTTGAGGAAAATATTGAAGCCATAAATGGCTGAAAAATAGGTAAACACAAGGGGCATGCCGCCCAAATTTTCACTAGAGGAATAAACTAGCCTTTGGAGTTCTCGTTCTGTATTTTACAAATTTTACCTAGATCCACTGAAAACGGGGTCGTGTTGTCTTCATGAAAGTTGTAACCTTTTGTCTTAACTTCGAGACGCTACCTAGTACACCTTGATCCGATAACCACAACTCTAGTTATGATCAAAACCGTGTAACCTGTTTTCATACCATTGTCATTTTTGAGCACGCACGCATGCATTTCCTTGTTCTTTTTGCCGCTTTAATCGTTTTAGTCCTTATTTTCATTTGTGATGGTCGATTCACTGATAGTTGAGTATAATCTTCTGTCATAGGTAGTGACGAACCGGACGGATTCGGTGGACCAGTATAAAGTGCCTTGATTTGCGTGCTCACTATTTTGAGTGAGTAATTGGGTTGTTTATTGATGTGAAATTGTCAAATGCTTTGTATATATTAAATGGGTACTTAGGCAAGGGTGTATTTTATGTCACTCGATCTAAGTCCATCCTTTGTTTTGATTTCATATGTGAGAATACATGCCTTATGTTGAGTATCACCCTTTTGTTGTGTGCTGATGGGGGTGATTACCTGATTTGAGTTGAACCCCTTTTTGCTGTGTGTTGTTGGGGTAAGTACTTTGTTGAGAGATATCATCTATTGAGAGATTGGATATCTGAGGGCTCGGTTTCAGCCCGGTTCCAAGGGTAGACGAACTATTCGAGCCAGCCGAGACTTGGTCGAAGTTAGTTCCATGCTAACCTTGGGATTTCGTTCTTTGTTAAAGCTTTTATTAAAGCTAAGTGATTTTGTTTCACTCGAGCTGCTGTGTGCTGTTGACTGGCCAGCGGGGGGTTATAAGATGAACGGGAAAAGTAAGTGGAGTCTATGGACCATGAGTACTTTGGTTGACGGAGTGTCAAAAGGCGTTCAAGCTCGGGAATTGAACTGGCTTTGGAGCCACCCGTATCCTACCATTGTGATGTTACCTTTCTGTTATTAATGTGAAATATCCTGATTTACTTGTTTATTTGGATGTGAGTTTACGTTTTACCCCTGATTATTCACTAAGCATATAGCTTACCCCGTTCCATTTGTTTTCCTTAGCAGAGGCCGATGCAGGGAAAGCTCGGGAAGGTGTATAGACTTTTGGTTATAGAATAGTTGAATTTGTACTTGTTATAAGTTGACTAGTGAAATACATATATTTGTTGTGGTGGTTCTAGTTAGTAACTTCTCTAGGGTTTACTTCTTGGTACTAGTGGTGTTTGTGGCTTAATGTTATAGTCTATACAACTTAGTAAGATGTAATAGAGTAAATAGAACTTTCTTTTGGCGTGAACTCTATTTTCTCGATTTAGAGTGTCGAGTCCTGGCACGAGTTAGGCAGGCGATCCGCTAAGCTCTTTGATATGCCTCTAGGTACGGTGGGGTCGTCATAGGATTGATCAGGGATCAGCAACTGGACCGACCCAAGGACAAGAGAATGTAGAGGGTAATCATGTTGCTACTGCCATTAATAGTATGACTGATATCCTTGAGTGGTTAGCTGAGAGACAAGGTCCAAGACCTCTTAACCAACCTTGGGGCCAGGATAGAGGAAAAGATAGGGCTTTGGAGAGGTTCCTGAAATTTAACCCGCCTAAATTCACTGGAGAGCCTGACCCCGAGGCAGAGGAGATTTGGTTGGAGAGAATGACCAACATATTCGCCGCCTTAGACTATACCGAAGATAGGCGAGTGAACTTTGCTGCTTTCGAATTTGAGGGAGTAGCACATGCCTGGTGGGACATGATAAAGGGAAAGTGGGAGAGAGCCAAAACCCCTTGGACTTTGGAGAATTTGACATATAATGTTGTAGGGAATGGAGTTAATTATCTGTCTGTAAAATTTCAACTCAATCGGAGTACTATAACATATGAAATGACTAAAATGGCCCTGACTGCCAAAAGCCCTATTTCATAGGCAGCTTTCTATTTTCTCTGAGATTGCACATTTTGACCCTGAAAATGCATGAACTGGGTGTCGATGTCTTCATAGAAAATGTAGGTCTCTGTCTTATTTCGAAATTCCATAAAGTGTACCCCAATCTGATAAACGTAGCTTCAGTTGTGACCAAAATGCCAAAAGACGTCAAACCTGCTGTTTAGCCATTTGTTTTGAAAATTGGTTTTGTGACAGCCCCACCTTCCCCTAAGGCGTACCAATGAGGTTAGCGGACTGCTTGCCCAACTCTCGCCAGGACTACGGAATCAAATCACTTAAAACCCTACAACCGTGCGATAAACCCCAAAGAAAACAACAATTGGAGACCACCAAGCCAAAATAAAACTTACCAAACCATATGGTGCAGTGGAACTTCGGTTAATCACTTCACGACCACAAACAACGAAGAACGAAAATGAAACGAATATGGGCAGAAGTGTCCATCAAAGCCAAGTAAAAGTCCCATCTCAACAAGTACACTTAATTTACATGGTTAGACTCTCAAGATATACAAACATTGAAAGTTTTAAAAATTTAACTAGTAGTACAAGTTGGAATATTCACGAGGGATCAAAATACAATTAGGGTTTTAACTACAGAGGAGCTTTACAAAAGAATGGCTAGAGCTCGCTCTATTCTTTCTTCAAAATCGTGGTTCAAAAGTGTTGTCCCTGTAAGGAAAACAAGAGATAACGGGAAGAGGGTGAGCTTATGCTCAATGAGGTACCAAAAGCACTAGTAGTCAAGATTCATGGCATTTCACCTTTAATCATCGAACACACATACCAGATATAAGAATGAAACAATTAAACACAAGAATTCAAATAGAAAGGATACAGGTGGCTCTCAGGAGCCAAATTTCCCCATTTGCAGTACTTGATCCCAACTCGTTGACTCTCTGTGAACGCTCGAAGAAACCAACATGACCGTAGACCCCTCTTACGCCAAGTCCCGTTCACCAAGCATACCCCTTATCGGGCCCGAATGCCAAACAGGAAACAGGAATGGTAATACTCGAGTATACCGGAATCAAGAGTCTCAATACCCAAAGATTCCTCAAGAACAGGCACCCATGGATTGTTAATTTCCTCGACCAAGCCCTTGCTGGCTCGATTTAATTAACTCCCCGTGAGGTTGAGTTCAGGTTTAATAGGAAGGTCGTTGGATACACTTCCAAACGATATCATGACAGGCACAAGTAACAAGTTCAGGTTTATAACAAGTACAAGTAACAGATTCCGGTCTATACAGTACAGGCAAGAGAACGAGTGTGATAAAGTACACCCTCGTCTCATTCAAAATAAACAAAGTTCATAAATGTTCATGTCACAGATTTCAAGTATGGATGAACCAATTAGCAACAATGCAGGGGAGTGGTACACTCACCAGTCCAAGCAAGGATAACTACAAAAGTTCCCTTCCCAAGTATGGCTTTAATCGCCGGCACTTCCTAGAACAATCAATAGAAAACACTTAAGACTCGACTCCAAGGTTTAGTAAATAGAATTCGCAGGTGAGACTCGGTTACGAGTCATGTGCCTATCCACATGAACCATTAATACAAAACAAAGATGTGGCTCTTGAGTGAAAAGATAACAATTAGTCCTAAAGGCATGAAAAACCTCAAAACCCCACCTACAATGATTTACCAACTCCAAATTTGAAGTGGAAAATGAAAATAAGAACGGTTCTTAAGAAAACAGAATTTTCCAGTTTTACGCAACACTCTTTGAAAAATCATATCTCAAGATTCTTAATTCCAAAATTGATAAAATTTATACCGTTGGAAAATACATCCAAAGTTCTACAACTTTCCAGAAAACACCATTGTAAGATTCAAAACACAAGACAGTCAAATTCGAGCCTCAAGTTGCTGCTTCAACCATCACAAGACAGAACAGGTGTGCAGTTTTCAGTTAAATTTGAAAAATCACTATAAATCGTACAGACAGAAACAGGGTCTGAAATTTTCATCGTTCGTAGTTCTATGAATCTAGTTTCAAACCCAATAAACAGAACTCAATTCCGACATTCCTACATCAAGATATAGCAGATTTCCCGAGACTGCGCAGAAGCTCCTACGAAAATTTTGACAGCACTTCCCCTTGTCTTTCTTTACTTTTCCAACCAAACCTCAACACCCAATCACTTCTCAACTTCACTACAATTGCACCCACAAATTACAAGCTATCAAACACCTTTAATTAGAGCCACAATACCCTTCAAATACAACCAAGTAATAGCTCAAAATATAAACCCTAAAACTGGAAATTTTGCTACGCAAGCTGAAATTCTTTGGAAGCAAGCAAATCTAACATTTTCAAGCTCAAAACTACTCATAACAACTACCAAATCATGGCTAAACATCAATCATCATATGAGGACAGAAAATTTGCTATAAAAACTGAAATTCACCATACCCCTACTTAAAACCATAAACTTATCCACAAAACTACACATTTAACCTCTCCAATCCACTAATTGACAATTATTAAGAGTAGAAGGAAATTTCTAGGAAATTTACCTTGAAACTTGAGGAAAGATGATAACTTAGTGTTTCTTCTAGAAGAATCACTCCACCAAGACCTTTGTTCTTCCTTAGATAACACTCTTATGGAAGGGTTTAAAATTCTACCGGTTGAAACTCCAAATTTTAGCAAGAAATGGAAGAACAAAATGAAAGCTCTCTCTTAGTTTTTCACCTCACAAGGGCCGGCCAACAAGCAAGAGAAATGAAGAGGATTTTGATCAATTTTGGTATTTGGTAAAGGTGATGAATAGTAGGTCAAAGTCTAGCTCCAATCATGTCGCGACACCTAGCACCTTTAACTTCAAACCTATCCCTTTGTCTCTGCATGGTTAATACATCTAAGTAACCTCTAATTATCTCTTAACACCTAGTAAATTAATCTCTGTATACAAAACTTAACCTAATTGGCCGAAATTACCGCACTTAACGCACTAGCGGGTTCCACGTCTAATATATACTCCTAATATCTCATGAACTAAGTTATACTAGAAAAATGATTTAAAAACTATATTCACTCATAATAATATTTATAAAATTAGTATAATGAAGAAAACATAGAAAAATGTGCAAAGAAAATAAAATAATGCCTAGAAAATAAGAAATTTTTTGGGTTCTCGCAGGTTTCCAGCTTTGATTTTTATAGTTGCATTGCTAGAATTGCCTTGTATTTGGATGACATTGAGCCTAGTTGAAGGACTCTTATGTTAAGATTGCTTATGTGTGAATTTGGGCTGAGTTGAGGAAAATAATGAAGCCATAAATGGCTGAAAAATAGCTAAATACAAAAGGCATGCCGCCCAAATTTTCACTCGAGGGTTAGGCATGTACTCGTGACTTGAGCGAAAATTTGAGGTCGAATTGAATTTGGATTGTCCAGGGTATTCGAGTCTTCTTTCATAGAGGTATATAAGCTGAAATTTGGCCGAAACACGTACCCTTGAAAAAAATGAAAGTAGCGACCACTTAGAATATATTTTCCTTGTCTTTTAGCCCACATTACAAACTTAAACGTTTTAAGCGCTTCCTTACTAAAACTGAAAGAGCGAGCATGAGTTTTCTAGAGTTTGATAAGTCATATGACCACCACTTAAATAAGTTTTCTTTATTTGATTTTATTGAAGCAAAACTCCTATGTTTCGAACTCTAGCGAGTTTTACATTCTTAAATGATATTTTATCGCAGATTTGGACTCCAACCAAGGAGTTGGACCTGAATGTGATTTTGAAAAGCACTAGACCTTTGGTGAGTGCTTCCAAATACATGATTGAACTTGATACTTGATTTAAATCCTTTACCAACGTGATCGGATAAGATTTGTTTAGTTTGGTCGAGCAAGTGTGTACTTTATCGCACTTGACCTACCTCAACTAAACACTTGATATCTCATTCATGTGTGTACAAGTAGCTTGATTTGCATGCGACCTGTATTTGTATTTGTATTTGTACTTGTGCTCGATTTGTAAGTGCGGAGCAGCCGTATGTACCACACACGATCCGCGTGGGAGGTTCCTCTCATTACCATTTTCGTACTTTTTCTTGACTAAGTCGATTGGTCATCGACTATGCTGCCTATTTGGGAACCCAAACCCCACTGGCTAGTTAATCGAATCGAGCCAGCAAGGGCTTGGTCGATTAGATAACGAACCATTGGGTCTCTTGTTTTGTCGAGTGGAGTGATACCTCCTCGACTAATTGGTATGCTCGAGTATTACCACATGTGTTTATTCGGATGTATGGGCGCAGTAAGGGGGTTGAATGGTGGAAGGATTGGTATCAAGCAGAGCACTACGGGACTAGTTACTTTACTCGAAAGTTGACAGAGTGTTAACTACTACTTGATCAAACTCTGGTGATGCAACGGAAATTTGGCTCCTGAGAGCCATTCGTATCCTTATACTTTGAAATGATTATCATTTGTCATGTTATTATTTTTTTATGAACTTTTACACTCGCTCATTTTCTTGACTTGTTATTCTCACTACTTTGCTACTTTGATACTTGCACTTTTAAATAATGGTCAACTTGCTATTTGGAATCTCACTGAGCTTTAGCTCACCCTATTTCGTTAAATTTGTTTTCCTTACAGGGAGGTAGGAGCGAGGCGTGAGACTTGTACAGGCTATCGTAGTCTAGTTTTTGAATTTTTACAATTGTACTCGCGCTAGCACCCGACTAGGGTTGATTGTACTTGGATTGTAAACTCTTTGACATATTTGGGTGTGTATAACCCTTGTATATGGATTTCAGCATCAATGTATATGTTAAGCTTGAAATTGTTGTTTTGCTTCTTTTCTGTGGTTGTAAGTGCTTTTCTCGAGTTAAGCGTGAGTGAGTCGTGGCAAGAGTTGGGCAGGCGGTCCGCTAAACCCTGGGGTACGCCCTAGGGGGAGGTGGGATCGTTACAGATGGTATCAGAGCTCTTATCGAGCTCATGCCGGGAGAGGGTTCTCGGACTGTGGGGATTGGCTTGTTAAGTATGGAACAAATGTCTATTGTTGGGGAACACTAAATATGTATGTCAGGTAGGAATCTCTAATATGGGTGATTTATCCTTGGGACCGGCAGGCTCGAGTTGTGAATTATCTTATTTTAGATTCTTGTACCTGAGTACCAAAAAGTGGAGAGTACTAGAATAAGGGTCTGTATCTTGATTGCACTTGAGGTAAGTTTTGATGGCAAAGGACAAGGCACGGAAGATTCTAACATTTGACCCAGTAATTGAAGTAACTGAGGGGATTGGATGTAGGAGTGTTATCATGGACTAATATAGTAATAGTCTAGCTAGGGTTTCAATAGACGGCGGCTAGATTATAGTGTACAAATTTGCACTAAAGACCTGTTTCCCTTCTCTTATGAACGTGAGGACTTGATAAGTGTTTATTTGATTTTGAGGCGATTTAACTGCAACTATATAGGTATTGCTACCTCTTTTGTGATATCTGATACCTGTAGCTTGGTTCTCAATGAACTACCCTTGCCTATGCTTCCTTGATACCTATCCATTAATGCCAAAGTATGGACTTGGCTTGATTATTATCGTGCCGAGATTGAGAGTTTTGGAATTAGGTATGGAGATTTTGAGAAAAAAGGATTTGGCATAGGGTGTGAAACTTTTGATATACGAAGTATGCTTTAGGGTTTCATTATGTACATAAGTGATACGTGACATAGTATCTTAAGATATTGCCCTAACTATGTTCTACTTTCTCATCTATTTCATTTGAGAGTATCTAAGTTTGATCTTCCATGGTTGGATTGGGAGCGAAGGAACTTAATAGTTATATGGTTAGAGTTCCATTTGTACTTAGTTACTTATTTTGATCCATTGATTTGCCTGGCAGGCTATCACTTGAGTTCCAGCGAATTGGTGAGATGACACATTTGGCTGATATGTATAAGGAAATAGAGATTTTTCAAAAACAAAATAGAGGTCCAAAAGAGATTGGCTGAGCACTGGGAAGGGCGATGGAAACACGAATATTCGGAGAAAATTGAGCTATTGCACAAGAACATAGAACTGAAAAAGAAATATGAAGAGATTCTAGAAGAGGCTTTAGCAACGGTACAAATTAATACTTTTACGGAGGTTCTAGAGAAAGGCCAAAGGATAGAAATTGCAAGGGCACAGGTGAAGGCCTTTCATACAACGAAAAGGGGTGCACCTAGTGAAAGTCAAAGGCAAGAACAAGGTGATCGAGGTATGCCACCCTCTAAGGTGGGTCGAGGAGTTGGTGGTGTGAGAATTTTGGGGACACCTAAAGAAGATACTCCGAGAGGAGCCCCAGGTGGAGGAGGACAATTGAGAGGTGTCTCACAAGGAGACCAAACCTCAATCCCTCACGTATCTTGTGGCTATTGTGAAAAAACTATCCATACTGAGAATAATTGTTGGCGAAAGGCACGAAAATGTTTACGATGCGGTAGTGCTGAGCACCAGCTTGCAACCTGCCCCTTCAAGTCAAACCTAAACCTTAAACAACCAAAAGTAGGAGAAAATAAACCCAGAATGCCTGCCAGAGTATATACCTTAAACCATCAACTAGTGCCTAACCCATCTACAGTATTAGAAGGTACGATTTGTGTTTTCCATTGTTATGCCAGAAAAATACCCTGAGTTATTTTCGAATAAATATATGAATTTCGAGGTCAAAATTCTTTTAAGGAGGAGAGAGTGTGAGACCCCGAAATTTTACTTGTCTTTATAGCTCTTATTTGAACTTACTTGTCTTAGATTCTTGATTGTTTTAATGGTTGAATTTGAACCAAGGGAGTGAATTTTGTTCAGAAAAGGTTCATAATCTCAAGTTGTTAGAAAATCTAGAAATTTTCGCAGGAAGCTTTGCGCAGCTTTGGGAAATTGGCTATAACTTTGTATAGGAAAGTCAGAATTGAGATCCGTTTGTTGCATTTGAAACTAGACTCATAGATCTTCCTACGGTGTTAAATTCATAGTTTGATTCAATCTCTATAAATTCTACTAAATTGGCAAAGTTGACTGAAAATCCTGCCTTGCACAAGTAAACATAGGAATGTTGTAGTAGCATATGGCTCAATTTGGACTAACTTATGAACTGAATCTCTTTGAGGTGTCTTCTAAAGATTATTAGTATTTGAAGTCTAGTTTTTAACAGACCAAGTTGTATGAATTTTTTATATTTATAACTCAAGTTATGATTTTTCTAAAGGAAGGGCATAAGTTAGGGTTTTTTGTGCATACAAGGGTTTTTGGTGTGTTTTTGGTGGATTTTGATAGTGTGATCACTTGGTGAGGTGTGTGTACTAAATTTGGTGGATAAGAACAAGTATTAAGTAAGAGAAAGTGTGTGATTAAAAGTGCTAATAATAAGTTAGTGAATCATAAGTTAAAGCACTAGTACGCGCGAGTTAGGGAAAAACGGCTTGAACTGACGTGCACCATTTACTACCGATTGGGTGCACCGCTTGAACACTACTTTATTACCTTAATCTACTTGTTATTAAGTGAGCAAAATCAGCCCCAAAATATCTTAAGGCAGCCGAAATTTTGGACCAAGAAAAAGAGAGAAAAGAAAGAAAAATGAGAATTATTCTTGTTGTGACACTTGTCGGAAGCATAGGAAATTTTGACCAAGCATTTTTCTTTCCTTCTTATCTTCTTCTTGTCTCCATTTTCTGCTATTTTTCTTGAGTTTGGCGCGAAATTTTTAGGAGAGGAAAAACAAGAGAGAAACTTTCAACTCCAACCTTAGATCTTGCCTTGTTTGATTGAAAACAACCAAACTAAACTGATTAACCTTTCCTTTTAGTGCTTGGAAGACTTGGGGTGCTGAAAGTCTGGGAAGAAAGTGGTTTGTTTCTCACTTATAAGGAGCTTTGGGAAGGTATCATGCTTGAACTTGATTTTCTCTTGTTGATCTTGCTAAAGTTTGGATAGAAGTTCTTAATCTTGGATTGTGAAAGTTGAATTCCTAGTTTTGGATGATACAGTGGAATGGCTAGCTAGGGTTTACATTTTCAGCCTTGATTATGGTTATATACCTAGTAATTGATGGTTTTGATGATATAGTACTTGTTAGTAGTGAGCTATGATATGAATTTCTAGAGTAAAAGTTCAATTTCAGCAATTATAGTGAATCTGCCCTGTTTCTGACCTGCGTATTCGTCAATGCTAGAGGTCAAATCAGGTCTAGGTCAAAGCATGAAAGTTGTAGAGAATGGATTAACTATCTGTCTGTAAAAGTTCAACTCAATCGGAGCACTGTAACATATGAAATAACTAAAATACCCCTGACTGCCAAAAGCCCTATTTCACAGGCAGCTTTCTGTTTTCTCAGAGATTGCACATTTTGACCCTGAAAATGCACGAATTGGGTGTCGATATCTTCATAGAAAATGTAGTCTTTGTCTTAGCTTCGAAACACCATAAAGTGTACCCCAATCCGATAAGCGTAGCTTCAGTTGTGACCAAAACGCCAAAAGACGTCAAACCTGCTATTTAGCCGTTTGTTTTGAAAATTGGTTTCCAGCTTTGATTTTTATAGTTGCATTGCTAGAATTGCCTTGTATTTGGATGACATTGAGCCTAGTTGAAGGGCTATTGTGTTAAGATTGCTTATGTGTGAATTTGGGCTGAGTTGAGGAAAATAACGAAGTCATAAATGGTTGGAAAATAGCTAAATACAAAGGGCATGCCGCCCAAATTTTCACTCGAGGGTTAGGCGTGTGTTCTCGCGACTTGAGCAAAGATTTGAGTTCAAATTGAATTTAGATTGTCTAGGGTATTCGAGCCTTCTTTCATAGAGGTATATAAGCTGAAATTTGGCCGAAACTCGTACCCTTGAAAAAAATGAAAGTAGCGACCACTTGGAATATATTTTCCTCGTCTTTTAGCCCACTTTACAAATTTAAACGTTTTAACCGCTTCCTTACCGAAACTAAAAGAGCGAGCATGAGTTTTCCAGAGTTTGATAAGCCATATGACCACCACTTAAATAAGTTTTCTTTATTTGATTTTCTTGAAGCGAAACTCCTATGTTTCGAACTCTAGCGAGTTTTACATTCTTAAATGATATTTTATCACAAATTTGGACTCCAACCAACGAGTTGGACCTGAATGTGATTTTGAAAAGCACTAGACCTTTGGTGAGTGCTTCCAAATACATGATTGAACTTGATACTCGATTTAAATCCTTTACCAACGTGATCGGATAAGATTTGCTTAGTTTGGTCGGGCAAGTGTGTACTTTGTCGCACTTGACCTACCTCAACTAAACACTTGATATCTCATTCATGCGTGTACAAGTAGCTTGATTTGCATGTGACCTGTATTTGTATTTGTATTTGTACTTGTGCTCGATTTGTAAGTGCGGAGCGGTCGTATGTACCATACTTGTGAGGACTCGTAAAATTTCTTATACTTTTCTTAAAATTTCCTTCAATTTGGAATTTATTACTTTACAATAACTTTAATACACATTCACTTCCCCAATAGCTACAAATAATCATAAAAACAAGGGTTTCCTTTTACTTCCATCGTTACGATAAACTAGAGTTTTTACGTCTTTTTGTAGTATGAGTAATCGGTACGGAGTGTGTATTCAATTTGGTGATTAAGAGGATGATTAAAAGTGAATTTTAGATGATATTAAATGGGTGATTAGAAATAAGAATAATAAGTTAGCGAATTATAAGTAAAAACCCTAGTACGTGCAAGTTAAGGAAAAACAATGTGAACCGACGGGTACCGTTCACTACTGATTGAACACACCATTTGACCACCATTTTATCAAGTTAATCTCATTGTTATTAGAGCCTAAATATCAGCTCTAAATCTGATCAAGGTGGCCGAAAATGTTGACTTCAAAAACCAAGAGAAAAGAAAAAAAAATTAGATGTAAATTGGTGGTGACAAGTGGAAGCAATCCATGCATCTTTGACCCAAACTAGGACTAAGCCTTATAACCTTTCTTGGCCTTCATTCCTCTTCATTTTCAGCTATGGTGGCCGAGATATTGAGGGAGAAAAACAAGAGGAGAGAACTTCATTTCATCTTGGGATTTTAGTTTAGTTTTAGTGAAAATCAAGAAACTAAACCGATTAATCCTTTCTTTGAGCACTTGGGAAGCTTGGTGTGCTAAAACTTTACAAGGAGAGGTGGTGGATATCTCTTATAAGCATCTCAGTGAGGTATATTGGCTGTCCATCATCTTTATTTCCCTTAATCTTGCTTAAGTTGCTACACAACTCATATTCTTGGTTAATTGATAGCTATGTAACTAGTTTTGATAATTATGGAGAATTTGTGAGTTAGGGTTTTGAATTGTTCAGCTATATTTCTTCTTATTTAGATAGAATATGATGTGAATAAGCTTAGATAAGGAGGTGAAGTAGTGGTTCAAGCTAGAATAAGAAGAGTATCACTTGAATGTATCAAATTCCAGAATTTAGGATTGAAGTTATCCTGTTCTGCCCAGTTTCATTCGGCCATGATGGAGGCCAAATCAGCCTTAGGTTAAAACACGAAAGTTGTAAAAAATGATGTTTTATAGCTTTCTAAAAAATTTCAGCTCAATCTGAGTACTGTAGCATGTGAAAAAATAAAATTACCCTTACTGCCATAGGTATAGTTTTGTGGACAGTTTTGACATTTCCTCATTTTGGTTGAGTTTTTTTTACCTTGATCTGTATCAAATTAGCCTTTGGCCAAAACATAAAACTTTTAGTCCTATGTTTCAGCTTTCCAACACATCTGAAAACACCTCAAACGAAATTGTGTAGCCTGAGTTATTGTCATTTGAATTTAGTACTGACAACCGTACTGACAAGGACCTTCTGGTTCTGTAATCTGTACTTTTGATCTAGATCAATTGTGAACTGGATTGAGTGGTCTTCATGAAAGTTGTAGCCCTTTGTCTGAGCTTCGAAACGATATAAAATTCACCCTAATTCGATAAGTGTAGCATTGGTTGTGACCAAAATGCTAAGGGACATCAAATCTGCCATTTAGCCTTTTGCCTTCAAAACTTGATTTCCGATTGGATTATTATACTTGTGTTGTACTTGGATGATTTTGAGCCTATTGAACGGCTATTGTGATGAGATTGATTATCTGTATGTGTTTTGAGACTGAATTCAGAAAAATAATGAAGCCATAAATGGCTGAAAAATAGGTAAACACAAAGGGCGTACTGCCCAAATTTACACTCGAGGGTTAGGTAGAGGTACTCGCGACTTGAGTACGAATTCGGGAACGAATCTTACTAGAATCGTAGGGTATTCAAGTCTTGTTTCATAGAGGTCTATAAGTTAGCGTTCGGCCGAAACTTGTACCCTTGAAAAAATGAAATTTATGACTAATAGAAATATGTTTTCTCCATTTCTACGACTCAAATGGTATTTCAAAGTATAATTGCTTCAAAGTCCCAAAGTTTGAAGAGCGAGTATAAGTTTTACGAATACTCTCTAAATGAGTTTCAATTACTTGATTCTCGTTAAACGAAACGTTTAAGTTTCGAACCTTAGTTACTTTTGAAAGCTCTTAAACAATGTTTTATCGCAGATTTGGACTCCAAACCCGGAGTGATACCCGAACGTGACTTGTAAAGGCATGACATCTTTTGGTGAGCGTTTTCAAATACCAAATTGAACTTGATACTTGTGTTTAATATGTGACCAATGTGATTACATGTTATATAAGTGGATTGATAGGGCAAGAGTGTACTTTATCGCACTTGCCCTAATGTAACTTGTTCTTGTTCATCGATTTCAATTGAATTGATATACATGCATATGAATTGTATCTTGTCTGGAATTCCAGAAACCTTGTGGCTAGTTAATCCAGTCGAGCCGGTAAGGGCCTGGTTAATTAGATAACGAGGGTAGTTAGTGATGTCGAGTGGAGTGTTATCTCCTCGACTAATCGGTATACTCGAGTATTACCACCAGTGTTTATCTTGGAGTTCGGGCCCAGAAAGGGGTTTGGTTGGTGGACGGAGATTGGAGTTAAGTGGTGTACTACTGGACTAATTACTGTACTTGAAAGTTGATGGAGTATCAACTACGATATGATCAAGCTATGGTGGAATTGTATCCTTTTACGTGAAATACTGAATATGAGATGTTGGTTAATTGCTCGTTATTGCACTTTTATGTTATATTTACTGTTCATTAATGGTCAATTTGCTATTTGGAACATCACTGAGCTTTAGCTCACTCCGTTAGTTTTGTTTTCCTTACAGGGGGTACCAGCAAGGCGTGAGACGTGTACAGACTAGCGTAGTCTATTTATTTTGAATTTTGAATTTGTACTCACGCTAGCACTCGACTTGGGTTGTGTGTACATGAATTGTAAATCCGTTAATATATTTGGACATGTATGAACCTTGTAGTTGGAATAGAGTATTATTGTATATATATTAAGTTGAAGGGATTGTGTTATTTATTTTTTTCTACATTTGTAAGTTATTTTCTCGAGATTTACGTGAGTGAGTCCTGGCGAGAGCTAGACAGGCGACTCGCTAAACCCTAGGGTACGCCTTAGGGGGGGTGGGGTCATCATAGGTGGTATCAGAGCCTAGGTTTGAATTGATCTGGGTAGATTGAGTGATTTATACCTGATATTCCTTGGTTATAGTTTGGTAATGATAGACTAGGGTTTCATACTTGCGAATAGACGTTTAGCCTCGATTTACATGTCTAACTTGCTTATTCGCAATGTTACTTGTAATGTAGGTGATGGAGGGTAAAGATGCTACGGGAGGTGCCAGGCCATCTCAGCCCGTTCCTACTGACCAGGTGCACCTTGAGGGGCCTGTATGTCGTGTACTTACCTATCAGAAGAGTCCCGGTGGGCCCGTGTGCCAGTGGTCTCCGGCGCACAAGATTCGTCGATGCGACTGCTGGAAAACCTACTCCTACCCCGATCGGGTAGTACTTGCAGTTTATGATGAGAGGAGGCAATTGGGTAGCGCCAATTGTAGGTGCCAGACGGAGATCGATCGTCTCCAGGCTGTTCTCCGAGTTCAGGGTTCCAGGATCCGAGAGTTGGAGGCTTCAATTTTGGAGGGGCAGTAGCGGACTGATGCCTTTCAAGAGCAGACTCAGGCAACTACTGGTCACCTTGCTCGAGTAGTTGGCGATGTCCGAGACCGGACCGACCGTATCCTGACTGAGTGCGGGGCTCTAGTGGAGGATGTGGCTCAGGACTTGGCCGAGGAGGGTCAAATGCCTGCGGTTCCTGGTGATCCGGAGGAGGATCCTGAGAAGGATCCCGAGGAGGACCCAGATGAGAAGCCTGCCGCACCTACGGAGTCAGTTGGGTTGGCATCTAGCTAGACCCCTAGCTCAGGGTTTGAGAGATTTTTGTGAGGTAGTTAGGGATATAGTGGGATGACACGTCCCCTTTTATTTTTGAATGTGACGTGTTACAATGGATGTAATTAGGGTTTGTTTTGTTCTATGTCCCTTGGCTAGTATAAGCCTTTGACTTGACTAGGTTGATATGTATAGCATGTATAGTACTCTCTAACTGGTTATGTGACTTGTTTTGTAATGTATAAAAAGGAAATGTTTATTATGAGTTTTATTGCCTCTATTTTCTAATTTGGAAACGTTTTATTTGAGCCTCCTTTATGTTGTTTATATTGATTTAGTTGACTAGTCAAGAATCACGGAAGGTAGAAGAAGCCAGGATCAGGGAGCTACTCGAGGGCGTGGCTCTAATCGTGAACGTGGGGGTAGACAGGCACAGGAACCAATGCAAGAACCGAGAGGGGAAAGAGGTGAAACGGTTGGACCGCAACCTGGACCCCGGATGGAAGGGGGGATCAGGTGGCAATCGCGATTCAACAAATGACTAATATCCTGGCCCGTTTGGTAAAGCAATAGGGTCAAACCCCTGTAAATCAACCTAGGGATCCTAAAATGGGACAAGATAGGACCCTAGAGAGATTCGAAAAATTCTCTCCTCCTAAGTTTTTGGGAGGACGGGACCCTGAGAGAGCAGAGAGATGGTTAGAAACTATGCGGAGGATAGACAGGTGCAATTTGCTATTTTTTAGTTTAAGGGTCCAGTCAGGGCTTGGTGGAATGTGGTTAGAGTTAAGTGGGAAAGAGAGGGAACCGCATCGACCTAGTTGAACTTCGTACGAGAGTTTAACGAAAAATACATCCCACCTATCGTCCAAGAGAAGAGAGAGGACGATTTTATTAAACTTTGTCAGGAAACTTCGAGTGTAGTTGAGTATGAGACTCACTTTACGAAACTATCCAAATTTGCTCCCGAACTGATAGCTACGGAGCAAAGGAGGGTACGGAGGTTTGTGCAAGGGCTCAATGTAGAGATACAGGAGGCCTGGGCGGCGGCCCAGATTAATACTTTTACGGAGGTTTTGGAGAAGGCCCAAAGAATAGAGACTGCCAGGGCACAAGTGAGAAATTTTCACACCAAACGGAGAGGGACGCCTAGTGGAGCTCAAGGGCTGGCACAGAGTGATCGGAACATGCCACCTGGTAAAGCTGGTCGTGGAGCTGGAGGTGGAAGGTTTATGAGTGCATCGAGGAGTGGTACTCAGAGGGGAGGCCAAAGTGAAAGAGGATATAGGAGAGGTGGTCCATAGGGAGGCCAAACCTCCGCTTCCCGAGTATCATGTGGATATTGTGGAAAATCAAACCATACCAAGGATAACTGTTAGAGAAAAGCTCGAAAGTGTTTAAGGTGTGAGAGTACGGAATATCAGATTGCCAATTGCCCACTAATCGCGATACTCAGTCGGCTGGTAAAACAAACCCGAAACCGACCAATGTAGGAGGGACCAGGTCAAGGGTGCCAGCCAGGTTGTACTCGTTGGACCTGCAATCGGTACTTGAACCGACAGAGGTGGTGAAAGGTACGATTCCTGTTTTCCATCATTTAGCCAAAATTTTGATAGACCCTGGTGCAACCCATTCTTTTGTTAGCCCCACATTTATGCTTGGAATTGATGTGAAAGTTGAAAGGCTACCATATGACTTAGAAGTAAGAACACCTACGGGTAATCAAACTTTACTTGCGAATGAGGTGTATAGAGACTGTGGTATTTGGGTTGGTGAGTGAAAATTAGTAGTTGACCTCATAAGTCTAGCCATCAAGGGGTACGATGTTATCCTAGGCATGGATTGGCTAGTTCATTATCATGCCCGAGTAGATTGTCGTTTGAAGGTAGTTGAGTTTTGCATACCGTGTGAGATAACTCTAAAACTAGATGTGAGGGGTATTCTAGCGTCATCTACCCTTATTTCAGGAATTAGGACTAGGAAATTGCTTAGTCATGGGGCTCGGGGGTATCTAGCATTTCTAGTTAATACCCCAGGAGAAAAGATTAAGTTAGAAGATATGTCGGTGATCAATGAGTATCCAGATGTGTTCCTGCAGGAGTTGGCGTCATTGCCATCCGAAAGGAAAATTGAATTTAAGGTTGACCTAGTACCTGAAACTATTCCCATTTCAAAAACCCCTTATCGAATGGCACCCGCTGAAATTAAGGAGTTAAAATTTCAGTTACAAGACCTATTAGAACGGGTATTCATACACGAGAGCGAGTCCCCATGGGGTGCTCTAGTGTTATTTGTCAAAAAGAAGGACGAGAGTTTAAGGTTATGCATTGATTATCGAGGGTTGAATGCAGTAACCATTAAGAATAAATATCCTTTGCCCCACATCGGTGAGTTGTTTGATAAATTACAAGGGGCTGTGGTATTTTCTAAATTGGACCTCCGACAAGGGGTATTATCAATTGAGAATTAGAAAGGAGGATCTGCCAAAAACGGCATTTAACACTCGATATGGGCATTTTGAGTTTACGGTAATGCCTTTTGGCTTAACCAATGCCCCAGCGGCATTCATGGACCTAATGCATCGAGTGTTTAAACCCTATTTGGATAAGTTCGTGGTGGTGTTTATTGACGATATCCTAGTATATTCGAAGACAAGGGAGGAGCATGAACAACACTTGAGAATAGTGTTACAAACCCTAAGAGAGCACCAGTTGTTTGCTAAATTTAGCAAGTGTGAATTTTGGTTGGAGAAAGTGGCGTTCCTAGGCCATATAATTTCAAAGGATGGATTTACTGTAGACCCGGCTAAAGTGGAAGCTGTAGCTAAATGGAAACGGCCGGAGAATCCTACTGAAGTGCGAAGTTTTTTGGGTCTAGCGGGGTACTACCGCCGATTTATAAAGAATTTCTCAAGAATTGCGGGACCCCTAACTAATTTGACAAAGAAACAAGGAAAGTACATTTGGGATGTTAAGTGTGAGAATGGTTTCCAAGAGCTCAAAAAACAATTGACCATGGCTCCAGTATTAGCTTTGCCAAATGGGAAGGATAGCTATACGGTTTATACCGATGCTTCGAGAGAAGGGTTAGGGTGTGTTTTAATGCAAAATAGGAATGTAATTGCCTACGCATCTCGGAAGTTAAAGTCTCATGAACAAAACTATTCAACCCATGATTTAGAGCTTGCAGCAGTTGTATTTTCTTTGAAAAAATGGCGGCATTATTTGTACGGGGTGACATTTGAGGTATACACGGATCATAAGAGCCTTAAATACTTATTCTCTCAGAAGGAGTTAAATCTGAGACAACGTCGGTGGTGGAGTTTTTAGAAGACTATATTTGTACGATTAATTACTATCCAGGAAAGGCCAACATTGTAGCAGATGCTCTTAGTCGAAAGGCTCAATTAGCAAGTCTAATGGTGGGAGAGTGGAGCTTGTTGGAGGATATATGTGAATGGAACCCTCGTCTGGAGCCACAAAAGTTATTTTTGAAAACATCGAGGTGAAGTTGACACTGTTGGATCGGATTAAAGAGGGCCAAGTGAAAGAACCAACCGTGCAAAGGTGGGTGGAAAGAGTGAAGAAAGGGGAATTGCATGATTTTAACGTAGGTCCTGATGGGATTTTAAAGTTTCCGAATTGCGTCGTTGTGCCTAAGGATGAAGAATTGAAGAAGAAAATTTTGGAGGAATCTCACCGTGCTAGGTATACGGTGCATCTAGGTGGTGGTAAGATGTACCAGGATCTCAAAAGTCTGTATTGGTGGGATAATATGAAGGCGGAGATTGCCCAGTTTGTACAAAAGTGTCTTACATACCAACAAGTGAAAACTGAGCATCAAAAATCATCGGGTTTGTTACAGCCTTTAGAGATCCCTGAGTGGAAGTTGGAGCATATAACGATGGATTTCGTATCAGGGTTACCACGAACACAAAAAAGACATGATGCGGTTTGGGTGATAGTGGACCGATTAACTAAAACCGCACATTTCCTGCCAGTTAATATGAAATATTCTTTGGAAAAACTTGCCAAACTCTATATGGATGAAGTGGTGAAACTACATGGGGTACCAGTGAGTATCGTATCCGATAGAGACCCCAGATTTGTATCTCGATTCTGGCAGAAATTGCAAGAGGCTTTAGGAACTAAGCTGAACTATAGTACAGCGTATCATCCTCAAATCGATGGACAATCTGAGAGAACCATTCAAACTCTTGAGGATATGCTGAGAGCCTGTATTGTAGATTTTGGAGGGAATTGGAACCAATATCTAACCCTGGTAGAGTTCGCGTATAACAATAGTTATCACTCTTCTATTCAAATGGCCCCATATGAAGCATTGTATGGACGAAGGTGTCGATCCCCAATCTATTGGGATGAAGTAGGAGAGAGGAAGATTATAGATCCGGCTACAATACCATGGGTTGAGAAAGCTTATGAAAGGGTAAAGGTAATTCGTCAAAGGCTTCAAACGGCCCAAAGCCAACAAAAGAGCTATGCCGATCATCGGAGGAAAGATTTGGAGTTTGAGATAGGAGATAAAGTGTTTCTTAGGGTTACTCCATTGAAAAGGAAGATTAAAGCAGGAAAAGGGAAAAAGTTGCAACCGAGATATATAGGACCTTTCAGTATACTCCAGCGGATAGGAAAGGTGGCTTACCAACTAGAATTACCAGCTAGTTTGTCTCGGATTCACGATGTTTTTCATGTTTCTTTACTTAAGAAATATCATCCAGATCCGACTCACATTTTGCCACTAGAGGATATTGAACTGGATGAGTCATTAGCCTATGAGGAACGACCCATTCGAGTACTGAATAGAAAGGTGAAGGACTTGAGGAACAAGCAGATTCCACTAGTGAAGGTTCTATGGAAACACCATGAGGTAGAGGAAGCAACCTGGGAGCTGGAGAAAGACATGCAAGAGAAGTATCCAGACCTATTTACAACTAAAGGTATGAATTTCGTGGTCGAAATTCTCTTAAGGGGAGAGAGTGTGAGGACTCGTAAAATTCCTTATATTTTTCTTAAAATTCCCTTTAATTTGGAATTTATTACTTTACAATAACTTTAATACACATTCACTTCTCCAATAGTTATAAATAATCATAAAAATAAGGGTTTCCTTTTACTTTCATCGTTACGATAAACTAGGATTTTTACGTCTTTTTGTAGTGTGGGTAATCGGTACGGAGTGTGTATTCAATTTGGTGATTAAGAGGGTGATTAAAAGTGAATTTTAGATGATATTAAATGGGTGATTAGAAATAAGAATAATAAGTTAGTGAATTATAAGTGAAAACCCTAGTACGTGCGAGTTAAGGAAAAACGGTGTGAACCGACGGGTACCGTTCACTACCGATTGAACACACCATTTGATCACTATTTTATCAAGTTAATCTCATTGTTATTAGAACCTAAATATCAGCTCTAAATCTGATCAAGGTGGCCGAAAATGTTGACTTCAAAAACCAAGAGAAAAGAAAAAAAATTTAGATGTAAATTGGTAGTGACAAGTGGAAGCAATCCATGCATCTTTGACCCAAACTAGGACTAAGCCTTATAACCTTTCTTGGCCTTCATTCCTATTCATTTTCAGCTATGGTGGCCGAGATATTGAGGGAGAAAAACAAGAGGAGAGAACTTCATTTCATCTTGGGATTTTAGTTTAGTTTTAGTGAAAATCAAGAAACTATACCGATTAATCCTTTCTTTGAGCACTTGGGAAGCTTGGTGTCCTAAAACTTTACAAGGAGCGGTGGTGGATATCTCTTACAAGCATCTTAATGAGGTATATTGGCTGTCCATCATCTTTATTTCGCTTAATCTTGCTTAAGTTGCTGCACAACTCATATTCTTGGTTAATTGATAGTTATGCAACTAGTTTTGATGATTATGGAGAATTTGTGAGTTAGGGTTTTGAATTGTTTAGCTATATTTCTTCTTGTTTAGATAGAATATCATGTGAATAAGCTTAGATAAGGAGGTGAAGTAGTGGTTCAAGCAAGAATAAGAAGAGTATCACTTGAATGTATCAAATTCCAGAATTTAGGATTGAAGTTACCCTGTTCTGGCCAGTATCTAATCAACCAGGCCTTTGCCGGCTCGACTCGATTAACTAGCCATAGGGTTTCTGGAATTCCAGACAAGATACAATTCATATGCATGGATATCAATTCAATTGAAATCGATGAACAAGAACAAGTTACATTAGGGCAAGTGCAATAAAATACACTCTTGCCCTATCAATCCACTTATATAACGTGTAATCACATTGGTCACGTATTAAACACAAGTATCAAGTTCAATTTGGTATTTGAAAACACTCACCAAAAGATGTCATGCCTTTACAGGTCACGTTCGAGTATCACTCCGGGTTTGGAGTCCAAATCTGTGATAAAACATTGTTTAAGAGCTTTCAAAAGTAACTAAGGTTCGAAACTTAAACGTTTCATTTAACGAGAATCAAGTAATTGAAACTCATTTAGAGAGTATTCGTAAAACTTATACTCGCTCTTCAAACTTTGGGACTTTGAAGCAATTATAATTTGAAATACCATTTGAGTCGTAGAAATGGAGAAAACGTATTTCTATTAGTCGTAAATTTCATTTTTCCAAGGGTACAAGTTTTGGCCGAACGCTAACTTACAGACCTCTATGAAACAAGACTTGAATACCCTACGATTCCAGTAAGATTCGTTCCCGAATTCATACTCAAGTCATGAGTACCTCTACCTAACCCTCGAGTGTAAATTTGGGCAGTACGCCCTTTGTGTTTGCCTATTTTTCAGCCATTTATGGCTTCATTATTTTTCTTAATTCGGCCCCAAAACACATACAGATAATCTGATGAGGAGGTCGAGAGAGCTATCCAAGTGGAGCAAATGAAGGTACCATTGGGGCCTATGACACGAGCTCGCGCGAAGAGATTGAATGAGACACTACAAACATTGGTTTGTGCGGCCCGAGAGTTAAGTGGAGAGCCAATGACCATCGAGGGCCTCAACGAAGCTAGGCTCGTTGTCCTAGTCTCGGCCATCACTGAAGATTAGAAGCCCATGATTCGGCTAAGGGGGTCCATGGCTCATTACTAGTTTAGTAGGATGTAATAAAGAGGTCTAGGCCATGTGGGCTGTAGGTCCAATAGCACTTTTAGTTAGTTAATGAGTTAGTCCCTACACTGAGCTGGTTCGGGGGTCTCGCTGGTTAGTCCCTACCAAAGCTTTGTTAGGCCTTAGTCACGGCTACAAATAGCCTTAAGTCATTGTTTATATTCAGTTTTTGATGTTTAATAAAAATTACACTTGAGAGTTCTCTCAAAGCTTCATTGAAGCACCTTGAATATCTTAGATTCATTTCTTAGGTATTCAATCGACTTATCAATCTAGGACCGCGCTAGATTGTGGCGTCTTCTACCAATACCGAGGTTCGTTGACCACGTGATCAACGGGTTTAGGTGATCCGCTGCGTTCATTCATCATCAACGTGAGTCCCTACCTTCTAGCTCCTACCCTGTCTGTACGGGTTGCATCACAAGGTTGGTGCCATTCGTATCATAATCAATCTCATCACAATAGCCGTTCAATAGGCTCAAAATCATCCAAGTACAACACAAGTATAATAATCCAATCGGAAATCAAGTTTTGAAGGCAAAAGGCTAAATGGCAGATTCGATGTCCCTTAGCATTTCGGCCACAACCGATGCTACACTTATCGTATTAGGATGAATTTTATACCATTTCGAAGCTTAGACAATGGGCTACAACTTTCATGAAGACCACTCAATCCAGTTCATAATTGATCTAGATCAAAAGTACAGATTACAGAACCAGAAGGTCCTTGTCAGTACGGTTGTCAGTACAAAATTCAAATGACAATAACTCAGGCTACACAATTCCGTTTGTGGTGTTTTCAGATGCGTTGGAAAGCTAAAACATAGCGTTAAAAGTTTCATGTTTTGGCCAAAGGCTAATTTGATACGAATCAAGGTGAAAAAATGCAGCCAAAATGAGGAAATGTCAAAATTGTCCACAAAACTATACCTATGGCAGCAAGGGTAATTTTGTCTTTTTACATGCTATAGTGCTCGGATTGAGTTGAAATTTTGCAGGCAGCTATAAAACATCATTTCCTACAACTTTCATGTTTTAACGTAAGGCTGATTCGGCCAGAATTACCACCAGTGTTTATCTTAAAGTTCGGGCCCCGGTAAGGGGCTTGGTTGGTGGACGGAAATTGGAGTTAAGTGGTGTACTAGTGGACTAATTACTGTACTTGAAAGTTGACGGAGTGTCAACTACGATATGATCAAGCTATGGTGGAACTGTATCCTTTTACGTGAAATACTGAATATGAGATGTTGGTTAATTGCTCGCTAGTGCACTTTTATGTTATATTTACTGTTCATTAATGGTCAATTTGCTATTTGGAACATCACTGAGCTTTAGCTCACTCGTTAGTTTTGTTTTCCTTACAGGGGGTACCAGCGAAATGTGAGACGTGTACAGACTAGCGTAGTCTAGTTAATTTGAATTTTGAATTTGTACTCACGCTAGCACCCGACTGGGGTTGTGGGTACATGAATTGTAAATCCGTTAATATATTTGGGCATGTATGAACCTTGTAGTTGGAACAAAGTATTATTGTATATATATTAAGTTGAAGGGATTGTGTTATTTATTTTTTTCTACATTTGTAAGTTATTTTCTCGAGCTTTACGTGAGTGTGTCCTGGCGAGAGTTGGGCAGACGACTTGCTAAACACTAGGGTACGCCCTAGGGGGAGGTGGGGTCGTCACAACACTAGATCCGAGTGGGAGGTGCCTCTCATTCCCGTTTTCATACTTTTTCTTGACTAAGTCGATTGGTCATTGACTATGCTGCCTACTTGGGAACCCAAACCCCACTGGCTAGTTAATCGAGTCGAGCCGGCAAGGGTTTGGTCGATAAGATAACGAACCATTGGATCTCTTGTTTTGTCGAGTGGAGTAATACCTCCTCGACTAATCTGTATGCTCGAGTATTACCACATGTGTTTATTCGAATATGGGGGCCCAGTAAGGGGGTTGAATGGTGGACGGATTGGTATCAAGCGGAGCACTACGGGACTGGTTACTTTACTCGAAAGTTGACGGAGTGTCAACTACTACTTGATCAACCTCTGGTGATGCAACGGGAATTTGGCTCCTGAGAGCCATCCGTATCCTTATACTTTGAAATGATTATCATTTGTCGTGTTATTTTTTTTTTATGAACTTTTACACTGGCTCATTTTCTTGACTTGTTATTCTCACTACTTTGCTACTTTGATACTTGCACTTTTAAATAATGGTCAACTTGCTATTTGGAACCTCACTGAGCTTTAGCTCACCCTATTTCGTTAAATTTGTTTTCCTTACAGGGAGGTACGAGCGAGGCAAGAGACTTGTATAGGCTAGCCTAGTCTAGTTTTTGGATTTTTGCAATTGTACTCAAGCTAGCACCCGACTAGGGTTGATTGTACTTGGATTGTAAACACTTTGACATATTTTGGCGTGTATAAGCCTTGTAGATGGATTTGAGCATCAATGTATATGTTAAGCTTGAAATTATTGTTTTGCTTCTTTTCTATGGTTGTAAGTGCTTTTCTCGAGTAAAGCGTGAGTAAGTCTTGGCGAGAGTTGGGCAGGCGGTCCGCTAAACCCTGGGATATACCCTAGGGGGAGGTGGGGTCGTCACATCATTACAAACCACTTGAGAGTGCAAAAACTTGTCCCCAGACTGTTGTTCATATTTTCCCTACCAAATATGATAAACCTATCACTGTTACAGCTTTCTTTGATTCAAGAGCTGCAATGTCCATATTAAGTGATAAAGTTCTTCCAGCTGAATTCTGGAAATCAGAATACTATCAGTTTCGTGCAGCAAATGGTGAGACGTTTGAAACTACAAAAGTCACAAAGGATGCTATTATTCTACAATTTCTTCCAGATTGTAGGATAAAGACCCATATCTTTGGATCTTCCATTCATGGTAAGGAGTTGGTTGTTGGTTTTGATATTTATGAGAAAGATAAATTCTTGATGAAAGCCGAGGGTATTCAATCAAGAAATTTTTTCAAGAACTATACAAATACCCAAAAATTATACATCCAAATTCCCATTCCAGATCAAGAAAAAATTGATGTCTACAAAGCCAGGATTATTGAACAAGCTTTTGCAAATAATCACATTGATTTTCTGAAAAAATGTGATCACCCCCCTTTGGCAAAACAAAGATTTTTTCATTAGCCTACCCTTTAAGAAAAATGAATACATAAATCCCCCCAAAGCCAGTCATGTTGGAATGAATCCTGAACATTCCAAACTTGCTCAAAAAGAGTGCTTAGAGTTCATTGAATTTGACCTCATTGAGATTTCAGACTCTCAATGGGCTTGTCAGGCTTTTTATGTGAATAAAATATCTGAACAAGTCAGAGGAAAAATCAGGCTTGTCATCAATTATCAGCTCTAAATCATTTCTTGGCCGATGACAAATTTCCTATTCCAAATAGGAGCACTCTATTCTCTAAAATTGTCAATGCAAAATGGTTTTCAAAGTTTCATTTAAAATCAAGATTTTGGCAATTAGGTTTTTGTGTTGAGGATAGACATAAAACAGGTTTTTGTATTCCTAATCATCATTATCAATGGAAGGTTGTGCTGTTTCGTTTAAAAACTGATCCTTCCTTGTTTCAAAAAGCGATTATTAGAATTTTTGAAACTATCCTTAATACAACTTTAATATTTATTGATGATATTTTATTATTTTCAGAATCTTTTGAAGAACATATTAAGCTTTTATATAAATTTTCTGAGATTGTAAATACATATGGCATTATGCTTTCAGAAAAGAAAATGACCTTGTGTCAACAAAAAATAAGCTTTCGCGGAATGAAAATTGCTAAGGGTACTTGTACTCCTGAGTGTGACGCCTCCACTTCTCCCAAGGGTGAACCCGAAGGTATTGGCGGGATGCCTGCCTAGCTTGCGCCAGGACTCGATACTCTAAAACTAGAAAATAGATGTCACGCCAAAAGAAAATTCTATTTAAACGATTACATCTTCAAAAGTTGCATAAACTAGAACATCAAGTCATACATATCACAAGTACCAGAAAGTAAACCCTAGAAAAGCTGATAACTACAACCACCATGACAACTATATACATCTTACTAGTCAACTTATAACAAGTACAAATTCAACTATTCTATAATCAAAAGTCTAAACACCTTTCCGAGTGATCCCCGCGTCGGCCCCCTGCTAAGGAAAACAAATAGAACGGGGTAAGCTATATGTTTAGTGAGTAATAAGGGGTAAAAATATAAACGCACATCCAAATAACAAGTAATCAGGATATTTCACATCAATAACAGAAAGGGAACAACACAATGGTAGGATATGGGTGGCTTCAAAGCCAGTTCAATTCCTCGAGCTTGAACGCCTGTTGACACTCCGTCAACCAAAGTACTCATGGTCCGTAGACTCCACTTACTTTCCTCATTCACCTTATCAACCCCCGCTGGCCAGTCAACAGCACACAGCAACTCAAGCGAAACAAAATCACTTAGCTTTAATCAAAGCTTTAACAAAGAACGAAATCCCAAGGTTAGCATGGAACTACCTTCGACCAAGCCTCGGCTGGCTCGAATAGTTCGTCTACCCCCCTTGGAACCGGGCTGGAACCAAGCCCTGAGATATCCAATCTCTCAATAGATGATATCTCTTAATAAAGTACACAACAAAGTACTTACCTCAACAGCACATAGCAAAAAAGGGTTCAACTCGGTAAGTGCCCGGTGCAACCCAATGAGTACAAACAAATTCACAATGATGCACAAAGATATATCAAATTTAAGCACAATAAAGAAAACTTAATTAAAGAGAAAGGATAAGAAATGTAAACCAAATATCAAACCAATAGCCTCTTCAATTGATGGCGATGCTAACCAAGATGTACAAGTGAAGGCTCACTCCTTCCTCACCCCAAACACACTTTGGTTGAGCCAAGGAGTTTTACAACAATTCTAGTTAAACCTCAACAGCCTACACTTGAAAGATCACTCACCCAATTAAGAACTATTTTATACAAATGAGGCAACCTTCACCAAGGTTTTACCACTTCAAGTGATAGGTTCACCTTCACCAAGGTTTTACTCCTCCTAGAGAATAACCTTCACTTGAGCAACCTCACAACCCAACTTCCCCAACCCCTTATACAACCAACAAAGAATCTTTCTACTCAAAAATCTCACTTGTAAGCTTGTATTTTGTGTTGGCAAAAGTCTTGTGTCTTCTTGTGCTTTGGGGTGTTTATAGAAGGTGAGAAATGGCTCCAAAAGGCTCTCCAACGGTCAAATATTAAATGCTGTCAAAACTAGCCGTTGGCCTGTCGGACGTCCGAACCACCTGTCGAACGTCCGAACCCTGCGTCCAAACCACCTGTCGGAAGTCCGAACCATGCGTCCGAACGTCGTCAGAGAGTCATCAAATCTTTGCGAAATTTCTCGGACGTCCGATGCGATCGATGTGCGTCCGATGCGTGCGTCCGATCCTTCCGGACGTCCGATGCTTCCTCACGAGCGTCCGACAGAGTTTCTTTCTTGATGTTCTTCATCCTTTCGGACGTCCGATAGCTTCCTTTCGGACGTCCCACATGAGTGCCCTGTTTTTGCTTCTTCTTTTGTGCCACAAGAATCTGTTCTAACAAATTGCTCACATAAAAACATTAGCCCAAATCTACATTTTAGTTTGTTAATCATCAAAACCAAGGATTGATCGACCAAGGTCAACAATCTCCCCCTTTTTGATGATGACAAACAAAATGAAGATTTCTTTAATCAAATAAGTTCAAATAAAACTCCCCCTTAGAAAATGCCAACATACAAAGAAATTTCAATAAATCCTACTCCCCCTTTTGACATCAATCAAAAAGCAAACTCCCCCTTTATTTTCCAAATCAAGACCATATAGAATGACAAAACTTTCATGATACCAATTGTAATTTTTTATAGGGTTCTTGGGAGTTAGTACAACATGATCTAGCAATCCACATGGATTTCATACCTTTTCTCATATTTTTCTTTACATAGCAATCATTTTACATATGTCCAAATTGGCAACAAAAGTGACACATGATAGAAGTATTTTGCACATAGGTGGATTTAATGCAACTAATTTTCTTACTTCTTATCATAGCAAACTTATTTGTACCTTGAAAAGATTTGCTTTCTTTTGTTTGAGAAAACGTTTGTTTTTCATTTTGGAGAAACCCGTTCAAGTCATTAATTCTTTTCTTTAACGCATTTTGTTCCTCCAACATTTTTTTGTACTCATTGGGTTGCACCGGGCACTTACAATTGCTCTGATACCAATTGTAAGTGCCCGGTGCAACCCAATGAGTACAAACAAATTCACAATGATGCACAAAGATATATCAAATTTAAGCACAATAAAGAAAACTTTGTTTTCTCTTCCAACTTCCTTTTCAAATTATTTTTGCAATCAAAAACACTTTTTTGATTTTTTAAATCATCATTTTCCATTCTCAAACATTTGTTTTCTTGAAAAAGTTTGGAGTTTTCTTCCAACAAATCATTTATTTTTTTTTTCAAATCTTTATTTTTAGCATAAGATTTTCTCAAACTTTTATGCATTTTAATCATAAGAATTTTCACATCATCATCTTCATTATCTTCATCACAAGAAGAGTGATAAGAACTTACCTCATCTTCTCCAACGGCCATTAGTGCCATTTGGGCCAACTCTTCTTTTTCTCTTTTTGAATTGCATTCATCCCATGTAATTTTGCAATCTCCTCTTGAACTTCTCTTGTTGAAGATCTTCTTGAAACTTTTGATGTGAGGAGTTATATCATTGTCCGCTTCCATGTTTTCATTACCCATGAAGGATGGGTTATCCCCCACTTGAGATGCTTTAAAAGCTATGCCTCTCTTATACATTCTTGCATTTTCTTCCTCTTGCACTTTGAATTTCAGCTTTAATTCATAAGAGGTTAGGGTATCCACAAGAGATTCAATGGACATAGAATTTAAATCCTTTGCCTCTTCTATAGCATTTATTTTGTTTTCCCATTCTTTTGGCAAGGCATTCAAAATCTTTCTATTTTTCTCACCCAAAGAATATTCTTTTCCAAGCAATTTAAGATCTTTAATAATGTCACAAAATCTACTACACATCTTATCAACATTTTCAAGAGGATGCATTTTGAAAAATTCATATTGAGAAACAAGTAAAGATTTCTTTTGTTCTTTAATATCTTGATTACCTTCATGAAATACACACAATTTATCCCAAATATCTTTAGCTGATTTACAACCTTTAATCCTACTAGATTCATTTACATCTAATGCATTGTACAATATACACATGGCCTTGGCATTCAAAGAAAGGTATCTCTTGTCTTTTTCATTCAATTCTTGTCTAGTCTTTAATCTACTCAAATTGGTGGTAGAGTCAATTATTCTGGCTTCATAAGGACCATCTTCTACCACATACCATAATTCAATATAAACGGATTGTAAGAAAATCATCATTCTTTGTTTCCACATGCTAAAATGAGAACCATTAAACATAGGTGGTCTATCAATAGATTGCCCTTCTAAAAAAGAAACTTTTATGGTTGCCATGATCTTTACTCTAAGCGGTTAAGCTTGATCAAAAGAGACCAAGCTCTGATACCAATTGTAAGTGCCCGGTGCAACCCAATGAGTACAAACAAATTCACAATGATGCACAAAGATATATCAAATTTAAGCACAATAAAGAAAACTTAATTAAAGAGAAAGGATAAGAAATGTAAACCAAATATCAAACCAATAGCCTCTTCAATTGATGGCGATGCTAACCAAGATGTACAAGTGAAGGCTCACTCCTTCCTCACCTCAAACACACTTTGGTTGAGCCAAGGAGTTTTACAACAATTCTAGTTAACCCTCAACAGCCTACACTTGAAAGATCACTCACCCAATTAAGAACTATTTTATACAAATGAGGCAACCTTCACCAAGGTTTTACCACTTCAAGTGATAGGTTCACCTTCACCAAGGTTTTACCACTTCAAGTGATAGGTTCACCTTCACCAAGGTTTTACCACTTCAAGTGATAGGTTCACCTTCACCAAGGTTTTACTCCTCCTAGAGAATAACCTTCACTTGAGCAACCTCACAACCCAACTTCCCCAACCCCTTATACAACCAACAAAGAATCTTTCTACTCAAAAATCTCACTTGTAAGCTTGTATTTTGTGTTGGCAAAAGTCTTGTGTCTTCTTGTGCTTTGGGGTGTTTATAGAAGGTGAGAAATGGCTCCAAAAGGCTCTCCAACGGTCAAATATTAAATGCTGTCAAAACTAGCCGTTGGCCTGTCGGACGTCCGAACCACCTGTCGAACGTCCGAACCCTGCGTCCAAACCACCTGTCGGACGTCCGAACCATGCGTCCGAACGTCGTCAGAGAGTCATCAAATCTTTGCGAAATTTCTCGGACGTCCGATGCGATCGATGTGCGTCCGATGCGTGCGTCCGATCCTTCCGGACGTCCGATGCTTCCTCACGAGCGTCCGACAGAGTTTCCTTCTTGATGTTCTTCATCCTTTCGGACGTCCGATAGCTTCCTTTCGGACGTCCCACATGAGTGCCCTGTTTTTTATTCTTCTTTTGTGCCACAAGAATCTGTTCTAACAAATTGCTCACATAAAAACATTAGCCCAAATCTACATTTTAGTTTGTTAATCATCAAAACCAAGGATTGATCGACCAAGGTCAACAATCTCCCCCTTTTTGATGATGACAAACAAAATGAAGATTTCTTTAATCAAATAAGTTCAAATAAAACTCCCCCTTAGAAAATGCCAACATACAAAGAAATTTCAATAAATCCTACTCCCCCTTTTGACATCAATCAAAAAGCAAACTCCCCCTTTATTTTCCAAATCAAGACCATATAGAATGACAAAACTTTCATGATACCAATTGTAATTTTTTATAGGGTTCTTGGGAGTTAGTACAACATGATCTAGCAATCCACATGGATTTCATACCTTTTCTCATATTTTTCTTTACATAGCAATCATTTTGCATATGTCCAAATTGGCAACAAAAGTGACACATGATAGAAGTATTTTGCACATAGGTGGATTTAATGCAACTAATTTTCTTACTTCTTATCATAGCAAACTTATTTGTACCTTGAAAAGATTTGCTTTCTTTTGTTTGAGAAAACGTTTGTTTTTCATTTTGGAGAAACCCGTTCAAGTCATTAATTCTTTTCTTTAACACATTTTGTTCCTCCAACATTTTTTTGTACTCATTGGGTTGCACCGGGCACTTACAATTGCTCTGATACCAATTGTAAGTGCCCGGTGCAACCCAATGAGTACAAACGAATTCACAATGATGCACAAAGATATATCAAATTTAAGCACAATAAAGAAAACTTTGTTTTCTCTTCCAACTTCCTTTTCAAATTATTTTTGCAATCAAAAACACTTTTTTGATTTTTTAAATCATCATTTTCCATTCTCAAACATTTGTTTTCTTGAAAAAGTTTGGAGTTTTCTTCCAACAAATCATTTATTTTTGTTTTCAAATCTTTATTTTTAGCATAAGATTTTCTCAAACTTTTATGCATTTTAATCATAAGAATTTTCACATCATCATCTTCATTATCTTCATCACAAGAAGAGTGATAAGAACTTACCTCATCTTCTCCAACGGCCATTAGTGCCATTTGGGCCAACTCTTCTTTTTCTCTTTTTGAATTGCATTCATCCCATGTAATTTTGCAATCTCCTCTTGAACTTCTCTTGTTGAAGATCTTCTTGAAACTTTTGATGTGAGGAGTTATATCATTGTCCGCTTCCATGTTTTCATTACCCATGAAGGATGGGTTATCCCCCACTTGAGATGCTTTAAAAGCTATGCCTCTCTTATACATTCTTGCATTTTCTTCCTCTTGCACTTTGAATTTCAGCTTTAATTCATAAGAGGTTAGGGTATCCACAAGAGATTCAATGGACATAGAATTTAAATCCTTTGCCTCTTCTATAGCATTTATTTTGTTTTCCCATTCTTTTGGCAAGGCATTCAAAATCTTTCTATTTTTCTCACCCAAAGAATATTCTTTTCCAAGCAATTTAAGATCTTCAATAATGTCACAAAATCTACTACACATCTTATCAACATTTTCAAGAGGATGCATTTTGAAAAATTCATATTGAGAAACAAGCAAAGATTTCTTTTGTTCTTTAATATCTTGGTTACCTTCATGAAATACACACAATTTATCCCAAATATCTTTAGCTGATTTACAACCTTTAATCCTACTAGATTCATTTACATCTAATGCATTGTACAATATACACATGGCCTTGGCATTCAAAGAAAGGTATCTCTTGTCTTTTTCATTCAATTCTTGTCTAGTCTTTAATCTACTCAAATTAGTGGTAGAGTCAATTATTCTGGCTTCATAAGGACCATCTTCTACCACATACCATAATTCAATATAAACGGATTGTAAGAAAATCATCATTCTTTGTTTCCACATGCTAAAATGAGAACCATTAAACATAGGTGGTCTATCAATAGATTGCCCTTCTAAAAAAGAAACTTTTATGGTTGCCATGATCTTTACTCTAAGCGGTTAAGCTTGATCAAAAGAGACCAAGCTCTGATACCAATTGTAAGTGCCCGGTGCAACCCAATGAGTACAAACAAATTCACAATGATGCACAAAGATATATCAAATTTAAGCACAATAAAGAAAACTTAATTAAAGAGAAAGGATAAGAAATGTAAACCAAATATCAAACCAATAGCCTCTTCAATTGATGGCGATGCTAACCAAGATGTACAAGTGAATGCTCACTCCTTCCTCACCTCAAACACACTTTGGTTGAGCCAAGGAGTTTTACAACAATTCTAGTTAACCCTCAACAGCCTACACTTGAAAGATCACTCACCCAATTAAGAACTATTTTATACAAATGAGGCAACCTTCACCAAGGTTTTACCACTTCAAGTGATAGGTTCACCTTCACCAAGGTTTTACTCCTCCTAGAGAATAACCTTCACTTGAGCAACCTCACAACCCAACTTCCCAACCCCTTATACAACCAACAAAGAATCTTTCTACTCAAAAATCTCACTTGTAAGCTTGTATTTTGTGTTGGCAAAAGTCTTGTGTCTTCTTGTGCTTTGGGGTGTTTATAGAAGGTGAGAAATGGCTCCAAAAGGCTCTCCAACGGTCAAATATTAAATGCTGTCAAAACTAGCCGTTGGCCTGTCGGACGTCCGAACCACCTGTCGAACGTCCGAACCCTGCGTCCAAACCACCTGTCGGACGTCCGAACCATGCGTCCGAACGTCGTCAGAGAGTCATCAAATCTTTGCGAAATTTCTCGGACGTCCGATGCGATCGATGTGCGTCCGATGCGTGCGTCCGATCCTTCCGGACGTCCGATGCTTCCTCACGAGCGTCCGACAGAGTTTCCTTCTTGATGTTCTTCATCCTTTCGGACGTCCGATAGCTTCCTTTCGGACGTCCCACATGAGTGCCCTGTTTTTGCTTCTTCTTTTGTGCCACAAGAATCTGTTCTAACAAATTGCTCACATAAAAACATTAGCCCAAATCTACATTTTAGTTTGTTAATCATCAAAACCAAGGATTGATCGACCAAGGTCAACAAACTCAAATCATGTAACCACCCCCATCAGCACACAGCAAGAGGGTGATACTCAACATAAGACATATATTCTCACATATGAAATCAAAACAAAGGATGGGCTTAGGTCGAGTGAGATAAAGTACACCCTCGCCTAAGTACCTATTTAACATATACAAAGCACTTTAACAATTTCACATCAATAAACAACCCAATTACTCACTTGATAAAGCTTGGCACAAAAAATGATACAATTCATTGAGCTTGACCGTCACCGTCAAAAGTCTCACAGTCTGTATTGACAGATTATATACACACATAAGTGACACGGCCATACAATAGTAGTTTATAACTTAAACGATCGAAAATGGTCGAAAACGATCAAAAATAATAAAAAAACGGGTCAAAAACGACGTTAAGGCCAAAAGAATGTCAAAATCGGCCGAAATGGTAACAAAAATAACAAAAATAGTCTTCTAGTGAAAATTTGGCGGAATGCCCCTTGTGTTTACCTATTTTCCAGCCATTTATGGCTTCAATATTTTCCTCTAACAGTCCCAAAGTCACACACAAAATAATCTCATTTCAATAGCCGTTCAATAGGCTCAAAGTCATACAAGTACAAAATCAAGCTAACGACATGTGCGGAAATGAAGTTTAGCAAAAGATAGATTTGACGTTGTTTTGCGTAACGGACACAACTGAAGCTACACTTATCGGATTGGGGTGTAATTTATACCGTTTCGAAGCTAAGGCAGACAGCTACAACTTTGATGAAGACTACCTAGTCCAGTTCGTAGTGTATCTAGGTCAAAATTCCATTGTACAAAACCAGAATCTCACAAACGGGTTAGCTAACCGCACTATGGTTAAATGACAATAACTCAGGCTACTGAAGTCCAATTGAGGTGTTCTCAGGGGCATTGGAAACCTAAAACATAGTACTACAACTTCTGTGTTTTGGCCAAATGCTAAATCAGTACGGATCAGGGTGAACAGATGCGGTCAGATTGGTGAATTGTCAAAACTGTCCCTAATGTTCTACCTATGGCAGTCAGGGGTATTTCGGTCTTTTCACTGGCTACGTTGCTCTGATTGAGCTGAAATTTTACAAGAAACTATAAACATAATTCTCTACAACTTTCATGTTTTATGTAAGCCACATTCGGCCTCTAACATGGTGAACTAGAACCGGGAAGAACAGGGTATACCTCATCTTCAATTCTGGAAATTTACTACAATCAAGATATAATTCCCATTTCTAGTTTAAAACCATCACTACCACCTCATATACAAGCTTGTATACATCATACACCATCCATACGACAAGTCTGAGAAGGAAATCATTCAAACCCTAACTCAAATGCATCACCCCAATCATCCAAAATCTCTTGATTTAAGCATCACAATCACAAATACAAGTTACTAAACAACTCCAACATGATTAAGGGAAAAAAAGAAAAGAGTGGTCAGCCATATTACCTCAAAACAAAGCTTGCTAGAGTTATCCTCCACTTCTCCTTGAAATTTTTGGTTTCTTAAGCTCCCCAATCTCTCAACCTACAAGTTAATCGGTTTAGTTTTTCTTGGTTTCACTCAAATGGCTCAAACTCAAGATGAATTGAAGTTGTTTTCTCTTGCTCTCTCTCTCTCTCTTGCTCATGGCTGGTAGGAAGAAATGGGGAGGAATTGTGTGTTTTGTTATGATAAATATGGAGGAAAATTAGTTAGGCAAGAATCCATAGATGGCCGCCACTTGTCACAACCAATTTGCATCTCAATTTTTTTATTTTCCTTGAAATTTTGGGTCAACATTTTCGGCCACTCCATGCTGAGATTGAGGGAGATATTTTGCAATAATATCAAGGATATTTGATGGTAGGAAAGTGTTGGTCAAGTGATGTGTCCAATCGGTAGTGAGCGATACCCGTCGGTTCGAGCCGATTTTCCTTAAATCGCGTATACTAGGGTTTTAACTTATAATTCACTAACTTATTATTATCACCTCTAATCACACACTTAATATCATCTAAAACTCACTCTTAGTCACCAAATTTGATCCACACTTCGTACCGGATAGTAGCACTACGGATAGGCGTAAAACCCTAATTCGCGCTAACTTGAAAACGAAAAGGGTAAACCCTTAAGTCTATATTCATTTGCTCTTATTGTGGGGTGATTGGGTAGTAAGGCTATTATAAAGTAATAATTTCCAAATAAAAGGAATTTTAAGAAAATGTACGGGATTTTACAATTCCATTAAAAGTAGGGTTTCGATTAAAACATGAGAGATTTAAGAAAACCGATTAGTCACAAGTTACTAGGGTTTTTTTTTTTTTTGAATTTAGGGTTTCTAGTCTTTAAACAAAACAAATTTAAGGTTTTCAATCAAAACCAAAACTAAACAATCTCTTAACATTCGGTGTATCACACTGAGCAACATGTTAGTGATTCTATTCAGAATTTTTCTGAAGAAAATCTTTCACAAAAACAAGTTTAACAATTCTTAGGAATTGTGAACTATGTTCGAGACTTCATCCCCAAGTCTAAAAGTTGATTCATCCTCTCACCCAGTTGCTAAGGAAAAACCCATCTCGATGTAGAATTTCTCAAACTCAAGCAGTAAAAAGTCTTGTAAGGCCCGAAGACAACCAATGAGACAGTTGATAAGAAAGCACAAGTGCTTGTGAGTAGAAGAGATAAACAAATTAAAGATCATAAACGTAACAATTAGTAAATAAAAAGGAAAGAGTTGCAAACCAATTAACTACCCAACTCCTCTTGAGCTTGTAGATTAATTGAGACAAGCTACTTCAAGTTGATGAATTATAATCACTCTTGTGTACAAAGGAAGGTTCACCTCCTCCTTGCCCCGAACTCCACTCGGTCAAGCCAGGACGTTTTACTATCCCTCAGGACAACCCTCACAGAGCTACACTCATGAAAGATTCACTCACAAATGAAAAGCTTACAATGAACCTCACACCACTAAGACTACAAATCTAGCTTTGGAGACTATTTTCTAGCTAAAATATCTCTTGAGATCTTGTAAACAAAGTGTGCAAAAGTTATCTGAAGTATCTGACCAACCACTATTTATATAGGACCAAGAAAGTGCCTCATTAAAGCATCCAACGGATAGAAAGTAGCTGAATAGTCAACTAGCCGTTGGGGACGTCGGACGTCCGACAGATTAATCACCGTCCGATCCCATCGTCCGAAAATCAGCCAAGTTGTCGTTCGGACGTCCGATGGTATTTTATCGTCCGAGCTTCTGTGTCCGAACGTCGTCCAGAGAGTTATCAAATCTTCGTGGAATTTTTAGGACGTCCGATGAGATTGATGTGCGTCCGAAGCATGCGTCCGATCCTTCAGGACGTCCGATGCTTCCTTACGAGCGTCCGACAGAGTTTCCTTCTTGATGTTCTTCATCCTTTCGGACGTCCGATCCTGACTATTTGAGCGTCCGACAGCTTCAGCATACTTAGTCCCCTTTCAATTGCACTTGTTCATGGAATCAAACAATTTCAAAACTGAAAGTATATCTTGAAGAAATATTAGTATCATCCATTTATTTTGTAAACATCAAAAGATAGGGATCAAGATCAACATTCTCCCCCTTTTTGATGATGACAAAATAATGGATGGAAGGAAGGAAAAAGATTGAGCATATGAGCATAGACTCCCCCTCACTCATTGCAACCAAACTTATAATTTCAGAATAACTCCCCCTAACAGATAGCATCCATTTCTCCCCCTTTTTGTCATCATAAGATGAGAGTAATACCCAACAACCATAATCCAACAATAATAACAGAGAATCCAATATTCAAAACAAAACAGAGAAATGATACCAGAATTCAGCAATACCAACATACCAACATATCATAGAGAGATTAGCAAATCATCGTTAGATCAGAATAGTTCTTTTCTCTCCCTTTTTGACACCATACACATTCAATAGTATTCAAAAATATCAGCGAAAACACAGATCAAAGTATCGAAAATATCAAAAAAAATATTGTGAACAAGAATCACTGCAATGATTAACAAAATCTCCTATTTGTTAAAGTTAGCATCATGTCTAACTATCCACATGCATTTCATGCCTCTTCTCATATTCTTTCTCACATAACAATCACTTTTCATGTGACCTTTTTGACAACAAAAATTACACATAACCAAAGAGTTATCTACATGAACAGGTTTAATAAATCTTACTTGTCTTCTCCTATGGATAGCAAATTCGTTGGAATTAGAATTCAACCTATTCTTTTGAAAACAGACTTGTTTCTTGTGTTTAAGCAACTCATTTAGATCATCATTCTTCTTTTCAAATCACCTTGTTCCTTTTTTAACAAATCACAAAGTTTTGTTTTTCTATCAAGTTCAAAATGTAAAGCAGTCTCACTCTTTTTGAAGTAATCATTTTCAGCTTTCAACTTTTTATTTTGTTGAAAAAGATTTGCATTATCTCGAAGCAAAAAACCAATTTTCTGTTTTAACCCCTTGTTTCTAGCATAGGACTGTTTCAAACTATCATGCAATTTTATAATGAAAGATTCAATATCATCATCAGTTTCTTCATCACTTTCAACTTGAGAGTTATAAGATGTTACCTCATCATCTCCAATGGCCATTAGTGCCATTTGGGCCAACTCTTCTTTTTCTCTTTTTGAATTGCATTCATCCCATGTAATTTTGCAATCTCCTCTTGAACTTCTCTTGTTGAAGATCTTCTTGAAACTTTTGATGTGAGGAGTTATATCATTGTCCGCTTCCATGTTTTCATTACCCATGAAGGATGGGTTATCCCCCACTTGAGATGCTTTAAAAGCTATGCCTCTCTTATACATTCTTGCATTTTCTTCCTCTTGCACTTTGAATTTCAGCTTTAATTCATAAGAGGTTAGGGTATCCACAAGAGATTCAATGGACATAGAATTTAAATCCTTTGCCTCTTCTATAGCATTTATTTAGTTTTCCCATTCTTTTGGCAAGGCATTCAAAATCTTTCTATTTTTCTCACCCAAAGAATATTCTTTTCCAAGCAATTTAAGATCTTGAATAATGTCACAAAATCTAGTACACATCTTATCAACATTTTCAAGAGGATGCATTTTGAAAAATTCATATTGAGAAACAAGCAAAGATTTCTTTTGTTCTTTAATATCTTGGTTACCTTCATGAAATTCACACAATTTATTCCAAATATCTTTAGCTGATTTACAACCTTTAATCCTACTAGATTCATTTACATCTAATGCATTGTACAATATATACATGGCCTTGGCATTCAAAGAAAGGTATCTCTTGTCTTTTTCATTCAATTCTTGTCTAGTCTTTAATCTACTCAAATTAGTGGTAGAGTCAACTATTCTAGCTTCATAAGGACCATCTTCTACCACATACCATAATTCAATATAAACGGATTGTAAGAAAATCATCATTCTTTGTTTCCACATGCTAAAATGAGAACCATTAAACATAGGTGGTCTATCAATAGATTGCCCTTCTAAAAAAGAAACATTTATGGTTGCCATGATCTTTACACTAAGCGGTTAAGCTTAATCTCTAGGAGACCAAGCTCTGATACCAATTGTAAGGCCCGAAGACAACCAATGAGACAGTTGATAAGAAAGCACAAGTGCTTGTGAGTAGAAGAGATAAACAAATTAAAGATCATAAACGTAACAATTAGTAAATAAAAAGGAAAGAGTTACAAACCAATTAACTACCCAACTCCTCTTGAGCTTGTAGATTAATTGAGACAAGCTACTTCAAGTTGATGAATTATAATCACTCTTGTGTACAAAGAAAGGTTCACCTCCTCCTTGCCCCGAACTCCACTCGGTCAAGCCAGGACGTTTTACTATCCCTCAGGACAACCCTCACAGAGCTACACTCATGAAAGATTCACTCACAAATGAAAAGCTTACAATGAACCTCACACCACTAAGACTACAAATCTAGCTTTGGAGACTATTTTCTAGCTAAAATATCTCTTGAGATCTTGTAAATAAAGTGTGCAAAAGTTATCTGAAGTATCTAACCAACCACTATTTATATAGGACCAAGAAAGTGCCTCATTAAATTATCCAACGGATAGAAAGTAGCTGAATAGTCAACTAGCCGTTGGGGACGTCGGACGTCCGACAGATTAATCACCGTCCGATCCCATCGTCCGAAAATCAGCCAAGTTGTCGTTCAGACGTCCGATGGTATTTTATCGTCCGAGCTTCTGTGTCCGAACGTCGTCCAGAGAGTTATCAAATCTTCATGGAATTTTTAGGACGTCTGATGAGATTGATGTGCGTCCGAAGCATGCGTCCGATCCTTCAGGACGTCCGATGCTTCCTTACGAGCGTCCGACAGAGTTTCCTTCTTGATGTTCTTCATCCTTTCGGACGTCCGATCCTGACTATTTGAGCGTCCGACAGCTTCAGCATACTTAGTCCCCTTTCAATTGCACTTGTTCATGGAATCAAACAATTTCAAAACTGAAAGTATATCTTGAAGAAATATTAGTATCATCCATTTGTTTTGTAAACATCAAAAGATAGGGATCAAGATCAACAAGTCTGAAAAAGACTCTTACTGAACTTCCTACCCTTCATGTTCCTTCAACTAAACATCTTGTGCTTCAAACTGATGCTAGTGATAAGTTTTGGGATGCATTTCTCGTCGAATAAATATCTCCTAAAAATAGAAGGTGTTGTGGTTTTGCTAGTGGAAGGTTTAAATCTTCTGAAATGCGCTACCATTCTTCTTTCAAAGAAATTCTGGCAGTCAAGCATGGAATTGAGAAATTTGTGTTTTACCTTAGACCATGCCATTTCAAGATTGAGATGGACATGAGTTGTTTTCCAAAAATGCTCAATTTCAAGCAAAAATTGATTCCAAACTCCCAATTACTCGGATGGTCAAACTGGTTTTCATAGTTTTCTTATATTGTTTAGCATATCAAAGGAAAAAATAATATTATTGATGATTTCTTATCAAGAAAATCCCCCTTCATCAGCAACGATGTTTTCATATATTCCTCCCTCTGATTTACATCCACCGGAAATCTTTGATATTCCTCAACCTTGGGAGAGGAAAAATCTAGAAAGAAATAGAACAAACCACAAATTAACTGTTCTCAGAGAATATGGTGGTTCTATTCTCAATCCATTTGGAATTAATCCAGAGTATCCATTTGCTCATGTGTTTATTGCACAAACCCTAAGTTTTCGTTACGCTAAGTGACGGCAAATCTGTCTTTTGTTTCTTGACTCAAACTTCATTTCCGCACATGTTCCTAGCTTGATTTTGTACTTGTATGACTTTGAGCATATGGAATGGCTATTGAAATGAGATGATTTTCTGTGTGACTTTGGGATTGATTGAGGAAAAGAATGAAGCCATATATGGCTGGAAAATAGGTAAACACAAAGGGCGTGCTGCCCAACTTTACGCTCGAGGACTAGGTAGACCTACTTGCGACTCGAGTAAGGCTTGAGAGCGAATACCACGTGAACCATCTAGGATATTTGCGTCTTCTGTTATCGAGGTATATAAGTTAGAACTTGGCCGAACTGGTACCCTTGGAAAAATGAAATTTTTGACTAATAGATAGACGTTTTCTTTGTCACTTCGACTCAAATGGAGATTTTAAAGTTTTACGAGTGAGCATAAGTTTTACAAATATTTTACTTATGTCCTCTTTTCACTACCAAAACCATATTTATACCTTGTACTAGTACGTATTCAAATTTTCTTTGAATCACTTACATCTTTGATGGTTGAAGCATAATGTATTCTTTTGATTATATTAGGGTTCCTTGGTGATTGAGGGTGTTATCCAGAAGGATATTTTGGACGTTATTTTGTGTAAATAAGTGAGTGTTCCTTGTTTGTTATATTTTCATTGACTATGTGGCTTGTTCTTGATTATATGACTTGTTATGAACGAATGATAACATGTTAAATATTTTCAATGGTGGCTTAAAATGAGTTTTCTAAGCGAGTGTGTACTTTATCGCACTCGATCTAAATGAATGTGAAATTTTCAATGATTAAATAATTAAATGCTAGTTGCACATGAATGTAAGCCGTTTGGCTGAACTGGGCCCTTGCCCTTCGTTACTGATCGACTCGAGCCAGAAGTGGACTCGGTCGGGCGATTTAGTGACCCTGGGTGAACGTTTGGTATACTCGAAATTACCGTGTAGTCTGGTGGAGCCTGGCCAACGTCCAGGAGAGGGTGAATGAAATGAACGAACGAATGTCAATGCAAATGAGGGATTTTACTTATCGAAATGCATTTTCAAATGATTGGAGGAATAAGGGAATGAAAGGAGAATGAACGAATGGCTCCATGTGAGCACGTATCCTTTTAATGAATGTTATTATTGCTTTATATTTTCATGTTTCTGGAATTACTTGCTATCTATAGTTAATGTATTGAACTCATTGTTTGTTTATGTGTCTGGAACCTCACTGAGCTTTTAGCTCATCCCTTAAGTTTTGTTTTCCTTAACAGGGGAAGGCGAGCAAGGACGAGAGCTCGGTATAGACTAGCCTAGACTTGTTTCAGATGTTTGTAATGGTTCTCGCCCTACCTTTTGGCACGGGCTGAATGTATGACGAATTGAGAACTTTTGTGTATTTGATGTTTGTACTCCCTTTTGAGATAGAAATGTATATAAGTTTTGCTTTAAGTTTTGGATTGTTGATATATTTATTCCTGTGGTTTTATTCCGGTTTTAAGTGAGGACTGAAGTGAACGACTGAGTCCCGGTAAGAGCTGGGCAGGCGGTCCGCTGAACCCTTTGGTACGCCTTAGGGGAAGGTGGGGCTGTCATAGTTTTCTTCTACCTCTTTTATGGGTAATGTGGTATCTCTGTCATCAATATCATTTACTGATGGAATTCCAAAGTCCGTTCTTTTCACAAATAAAAGACTTGGCTCAAAATCTTCAAAATTTCCTATTATGGTTCAAACTCAAAGAATGGTGGAACAATCTATTTTCTTCATACAATGGATATATGGTGCTACATTTCACAAACCAGTGAATATTTGGCCCGGAGAATGGATATACGGTGCTACATTTCCAAGCAAATAGTGTAATTCCTCCAAAAATTTGGCCCGGAGATTATGGATCATGGAATTATGGATCATCTCATCCACATTGGTCAGCAGTCCAAAAAGCAAGAAAAGACTATGAACAAATGATAAATGCTAATTTTATGCAGGATTCTCAGCCAGAAGAAAATACTACATCTTTCTCAAGAAGAAGACGAATCAAAGTGAGAGTTAAAGACAAGCCAACAAAAGAAGAAATAGAAGAGCCCATGAAGATTGGATCAAAAAGATGAACATTACAGATCTAGGCAATACTCCTTCAGATACTCAAGATTCCTCAGACTGTTGGGGAAAATATGTATGTTTTGATTATTGTATTTTTAATAAAGGTCAAATGTGCTGAATGACCAACTGTAAATTTGGTTGAAATTTGTAACGGCCAAGTTACTATGCAATAGTAAAAGCCAGGTTATTATGCAAATAGTAAAGGCCAGGTTACTATACAAATAGTAAAGGCCAGGTTACTGTGTACCCCTTACTTTTCTAAAGAGTCGTTTTGTCTCTCTGTAAGTGGGAGCTTCCATAGACAGAAGAGGCATCCGAAAATAAGGAAAAGTGTCTGTAAAAAGTGCTTGAAATAAAAATCTCTTTCCGTGTGTTTTTACACTGTTCTAAATAATTTTCTTATCAAATTTCTATCCAATCCTCAAGACGAATTCATAGTACTCTAAATTATTTTTAGGATCCTTCTTTTTAAACTAAACTTCTGCAAAGTTTTTCCAAGAGTTGAGTAAAGTCGAAGAAAGTAGCAGAGAGGAGAAGGGCGAAAAGAAAGGCTGAGTAAAATCTCTGAGAAAATTTTGAAGATAGCTATGCGTAAGGAGAAAATCAATGTGATTATTTGCACAAGATTGCACAAGATTATTTGCACAAGATAGCTATGCATTTCAAACATTGACAGAGTATCAACGAACTCAGAAAATGCTACTGTTGAACTAGCTGTGAGTGAAATACTGAACGGGACTAAGTGCTACGTCTGGAATCTGGCAGGAGCCATCGCATTAGTTCAATCTACACTTGAATCCTGAATAGGGCTAGGTGCTCTGCCTAAAACCTGACGGCAGCCATTGTATCATTATCCGTATCCTATTCTTACTGTGTTAAATTGTTTATTTGAATATGTGAACTGTTAATTCCTTCGCTTGTAGTTGTTTATTTTCTTCGCTTTAAGATTTTGATATATGTTATTGTTATCTTGCCAATTTGACAGCATGTTTTCTTGGAACCTCATTGGAATTTTAGCTCACCCCATTATTTATTTTCCTTAACAGAGGTTGGAATTATGGATCCGAAAATTAGTGAGTTTGAGAGTTACAGTCTTCGCTTTAAGTAATTGCCATCTTATTTTTATTTAGTGAATTGATTGAACTATTTGTATGTCAATCCATTTAGTTGTGCACATAAGTATGGATGTTTTGGAAAGTTGGATGGTTTGTAATGTTTGATTGAGAAGTTTCATGCTTACTTTGGAGTTAATGTTATCTCTCTCGTTAAAGTTAGTAAGTGAGTTATGGCGAGAATTGGACAGGCAGTCCATTAACTTCTAGGGTCCACCCTAGGGGGAGGTGGGGTCATCACAGATGGTATCAGATGTCTTAATGAGCTCAAGCTAAGAGAGGGTTCTCAGACTGTGGGAAAATGGCCTGTTAAGTGTGGAACTACTTACTATTGTTGGGAAAAATAGATATGTATGTCGAGTAAGAATCCCAAATTTGGTTGATTTGCATCTGGGAGTAGCTGGCCTGAGTTGTGAATTCTCCTAGTTTTGGGTTCTTGTACTTGAGTACTGAATACTTTTTTTGATGGAATACCTGTGATTTGGGAAGAATATAGTATGTCAAGTAGAAAACTCAAATTTGTTTGATTTGCACTTTGGAGCGGTCGGCCTGAGTTGTGAATTCTCCTAGTTTTGGATTCTTGTACTTGAGTACTGAATACTGCTTCTGATGGAATACCTGTAATTTGGGAATACTATAGTATATTGCATTATGATGTGAATAGAAATTACGATTGAATTTGAGAAAGTAGAATCGATTAAGGAGATTGGATCTATGAGTGCTATTATGGATTAGTCCAATAAATGTCTGACTAGGGTTTCTCTAGTTAGTGGCTAGATTTGAAATTTGCTGGTTGTCGTGAATAATTAAGTTGCTAGCTTTGCAGACTTGGTTAAGTTTGTCTATGAATGTGTGGACTTGTTATGTGCTTACTTGCGTTTGGTACAATTTGACTTAAGTTACATATGTATTTTTCTCGAGATATTAGATATGATCACTATCTTTGGTGTCGTAGGGTACGCAAAGGAAAGTTAAGTGATTTTTGTAGTATTCAAGTTAAAGGAGCGGCTCGTTCATGGTGAAATATGTATGATACTTTTGTGTTACTGATACTTTTGTGGTGTTGATTAGTACTGTGGTAGGAATGTAAGGATGTAAATCATCTAAGATTGAGAGTGTTGGATTATGTATGGAGATTCTGAGGAAAGAGGGTTTGGGTTCTAATCTTGTAAGCGAACTTTTGGCGAAATTATGATGATTGCCCTGATTGAAGATTGTAAAAGGCATTAGTGGGAGTTAGTGTCATAGTATCTTGAGATATTGCGAACTTGTGTTTAGATTTCTTGTTTATCTAGTTTGAGAATAGTTAAGAGTAGTTTTTCATGGATGACTTGGAAGCAAAAGAACTTAAGAGTTATATGGTTAGAGTTTTTATTTGTGACTAACTACTTGTTTAGATACTTTGATTTGTCTGTTAGGCTATCATCTGAGATTAAGTGATTTGATGATTTGAAGAATTTGAAACATATAAATAAGGAAATAGAGGTTCTTCAAAAGAAGGTAGAGTTCCAAAAGATATTGGCTGAACACCGGGAAGGACGATGGAAACATGAGTATATGGAGAAAACTGAATTACTAAGTAAGAATATGGAAATGAAAAGGAAATACGAAGGGATACTATGACGACCCCATCTACCCTTAGGGCATACCCTATGGTTTGGCGGACTGCCGACCCAACTCTCACCAAGTCTCACGTACAAGTCCCAATACAAATCAAAACCTTGATAACAAAAACAATATCAACTTCAAAACTTAGATATATACATTCGTGGTTATCAAATTCCCATATAGACTCATAATATAACAAGAGATTCAAGTTCAAGTCCAACTGCTAAAATTAGGAGAACACTAGAGCAAAAGACAAGGAGTCTAGGCCAAAACGCCAGCATTTTCCAACTCACTCGCCCACGATTTCACCCCCTATAAGAAAAACAAACTAATGGAATAAGATAACGCCCAATAAGGTACCAAGACAACATGCAAACAAATTAGCAAGTTGGCAGTTACATATATTACAAAATAAATCATTAACATTTTAAGTAAACAAGTCAGATAAGCAATTAACACTTTCACGCATAAGGATACAGTCTACTCATGCGAGCTATTTCAATAGCAACTTGACCAGGATCTGTTGACACTCCGCCAACCATGGGAGTATAGTAACAAGTCCAGTAGAGCACCGCTTATCTCCAATCTCCGTTCACCGTTCAACTCTTTACCGGACCCGAACTATAATAGTAGAGGTAATATTCAAGTATAACAGTTTCAAAGGATGCATCCAGTGAAATAAATAATAAACACTGTCCATGGTTCGTCAATCTCCTCGACCAAGCCCTTTGCTGACTCAATTTGACTAACTAGCCGATGGGGTTTTGGATCCTAAGTAGTTACTTTCAAATCATGTACAAGAACATCAATTCACTAGCAAATAGTGCACAGTACTTTAATCCAGTTAGGGCAAGTGCGATAAAGTGCACACTCGCTCAACCAAAGCAAGTCAAGAGTATAGCAATAACATTCACTCAATCACGATCTAATGTCAAGTATTTCTCAGTCACATCAAAAGGTCATTTCAATCAAGTAGCGAGTTCTACCATGCAATTGGTATACTCACCAACTAATTAAGGTCTATCAATCAAGCTCGGATGCTACTTCCGGACCACTCTCCAAATCTGCAATTAGATATCATATAACAAGAAGCTATCAAACTTCCAACATAGCGGTTCAAAAATCACACCTTGTACTTGTGAAAACGAATGGAAAAATCACGTAAATATAGCTCACTACCATAGGCACAGCATGGAGCAAAAATATGTTAAGTGTAGGCATGACTTTTTGAAGAAAAGTGACAAAATCTCGATTTTAAAGCTAGACACTTCCAACTATAAAACATTTTTAGGGCAAACAACATTTCTCCTTAAATCGCTTGGTTTTGGCTACAATCCAACCTATATGTGAAAATCAAGGTGTTCTCAAGTAATTTCGAGCAAAGTAGGTCCAAATCACCCTAAACTTACCCCTCAACTCTCACTCTCTCTCACTTAACCAACGAGAGAAAAATTCCAGCAACTTGTCCCCTAAATTCCTCAAGTTAACCTTCCAAATTTCAACCCTATTTTCATGGCAAAATCACTAATAATCAAGATAACATCTCATAAGGTGTACAATATATATTCTAAGCAAGGAAATCTAGCAAAATTTTACATATATCAAATTCTAAACTAAACTAAACTAAAGCTGGAAATTTTAATAAAACTTGACAAAACTATGAAATATTCCATAAGAATGCTTCCTTTAGCTTCTTTTACTTCATTTATTGAATAAACTTCAAGATAAGAGAAGAAACAGATGGTTCCTAGCTCTTTCACCTCAAAATAGAATGCAAACCAAAAGGTTTCCTCCAAGACTTCACCAAGAACTTTCTTCCACGCTAGCTTCAAAGATCTATGAAGTAGATTAAGATTTTTCTTTGATTTTCTCACTAATCAAGTTAGAACTTAAGGTGTTTTCTCTCCTTTTTTCTCTCAAAATTTCAGCCAAAAGAAGGAAAAAATGAAGAGCTTTTTGGTAAGAAAATGAAGGATAAATACTAACTTAGTCTTGGTCCAAGAGTGCATGGATGATCAACACTTGGTGGCATATGGTTCAAACCTATCTTTTTGTCTCTTGATTTGTCTCTAATCACCAAGATATTTAGCATTCCTCCAATTAACTCTTAACAGCTCTTGTCACTCAATTCCCATTGTACAAAACTCCCTCTAATCTCCCAAATTTATGGTACACACCTCATTAGTTGGTCACACTAGCATAATGCACTACGAAACTTAACATGTGCCAAATTATATAAGGGTAAAGGATAAAATCATGACTCAACCATTAAAGCAACCAAGAAATTAAAGCAAGTAAATTAAAATAAAGAAAATATAAATTAACTTAATAAAAATACAAGAAAATATAAAAATAACTTTTGGATCCTCACAGATACTGGAGGAGTTGTGAAGTAAGTTTGAATTAGTGCATTCAACTACTTATATTGCATCCCAAGATATTTCCAGCAACCAAATTAAAAGTGGTGACAGAAGCTTCCGTGATACCAAAGTAAAGAGATTAATGGAGATGAACTTGCTATGAAGGATAGAGGATGGAAGGAAAGAAAGAGGGGATACTTCAAGAAGAGATATGTAGCTACTAAGTGAGAAATCTGTGACAAACTCATACTGGAATGTGTTATTTAAAAACTAGTGCATGTTTTAGATGCGGCAAACTTGGACTTCAAGTGAGGAACTATTCAAAATAATGGATGAATCTATGGTGAATTTGCTATCATAGTCGACGTTAGAAATGAGTGATATGTTATCTGGAATAGTTGTATCTTTTGAAATATGTGTTGTGAATTGTATCTACCTTTATTAACAGTAAACTCGGTGCCTAATGTAATTAGCGATATTAAATGTCTGTGTTTGTTTGGAGTTAAATCCTTGTCGATGATTCAATTTCTACAAACTCTTCTTAGGTTTGAACAAGGATTCTTTATTTAGGGTTAGAAATGAAGGAAGGAATTTTGATTAGAGAGAGTAGTATGTGTACAGTGATTCAATTGTAGAAATGATAGGAGATTACATTGGGGACTATTTGCCAAAACCTAGTGTATGTTTGAAGATCTAGCAAGAGTAGTAAATAAGTTTCGTAGTTACTGCCTCTTCTTTTCTTCGAGATCCAAGTTTATATCACCTTGAATAGAACCTTCTTTGAACTGCCTCAGCATATCAGGTTAGCCGTTATGTTAGTAAGATTTTCCTCTAGGTACAATATTGTGGAAGCATCATGGGTGAAAGGAAGTTACTTGGGAGTCAGAGGAAACCCTATAAAACAGAACTTTATTTTTGAGAGCAAGGTTAGAATTTCGAGGATGAAATTCTTTTAAGGGGGGAAGATTGTGAGTGTGACAGCCCCACCTTTCCCTAAGGCGTACCAGAGGGGTTAGCGAACTGCCTGCCCAACTCTCGCCAGGACTACTAAGATGGTTATACACAAACTAAAACGTTTCGAAATATACTAGCGCGCTTAAATGATTCAACAACCACGAAATGGAAAAATGAAAACGAAAACGAAAGATGAATAGTAACTACCACGTCACAATCCGGCCGGATTCCTAGCCGGATTGGAGGCAGTGGCCAACTCAAAAAATTCAAATTTTTCCCCTGCATATCCGCCGCAGGATTTGGTGAACAGTGCCACCAGAAAATTTTTCTTTCTTCGTTTAAATTCCGAACACGTCCGAAACCCTACCAAAACAATAAACTTTATCTAGTCACCAAAGATCATACATTCACAAATATATAGGCCATGAATCATGAAGAAATGCTTTTATATATATACACCCGTGAGTATATTTACAAATCAAAAGCGTCATTGAAATGAGATATATTTAGGTTTCCAACTTTCGAGGAGCTATACAACAAAAACAAAAGAATATCAACTAGCTCAACTCGCTTCCAAAATCATGGTTTCCAAAAGTTGATCCTGGAAGGAAAACAAAATTAACGAGTGTGAGCTTATGCTCGTGAGGTACTGACAAGACACACCGAAACACTCATGCTTAGGCAAGGAACACATAAGAAATTACATCACAATAACCAAAGTTAAAAGGATACGATCTACTCTCAAGAGCCACTTTCCACTTGCCGTACTTGATCTCAAACCCATTGACACTCCGTCAACGTTTGGAGTAAAGAACAAGACCGTAGATCCCACTTTACACCACATTCCTTACACCGAACATTTCCCTTACCGGGCCCGAACACCTCACAGTAACAGAGAGGCAATACTCGAGTATACCACAGGGTCGAGGGGATAACACTCCACTCGACTAACAGTAAACCCAAGGTTGGTTATTGAATTGCCCAGACCCTTGCCGGCTCGACTCGAATAACATCCAATGGGTATGAGCTCCAATATCACAGTTAAGTTGTCGGGCGTAGCCCAAACAATATCAAATCATGCACAGATATAGACTCACAGGTAAACAGTGCCAGTAGTACAGATAAGAGAACGAGAGCAATGAAGTACACTCTCGTCTCATTCAAGCCAACCAAGTTCACATAAACCAGTACAAACAGTCATTTAAGCAATAAACCATATAATGGTACACTCACCGAGTCAAATAAGCAAGTTCACAAGTTTGCTTCAGACGTAGGCCCCGGATCACCGGCACGACCTAGAACAAGCAAGAAAACCACAATTGAGACTCGAGCACGAGTCAAGCCACTACCATGAACTACTAGTATAATATACCAAGAAGTAAAATGGAGTGACTGTGATACCCCAACTTTTAGGATACTATTGTTGTTTAGTCTCAAAATATATATATATATATATTACGCTTCCTTTAGTTTATTTTTATTTTAAGACATTGTTTTGTTTTAAAAACTAGAAACCCTAAATTCTAAAAAAATAATAAAACCCTAGTTTTACCTGTGACTACTCAGTTTTCTCAAATCTCTCATATTTTACCCGAAACCCTAACTGGAATCAAGGGAATTATAAAATCCCTCACATTTTTCTTAAATGTCCTTTTATTTGGCGTTTATTTCTTTCTAATAGCTTTACTACTCAATCACCCCACAATAAGTGTAAATGAACCTAGAAAGTAAGGTTTCACTTTTCGTTTTCAAGTTATAGCGAATTAGAGTTTTCACGTTTTTTCGTAGTGTGATTATTTGGTACGGAGTGAGGATCAAATTTGGTAGGTAAGAGTGACTTTTGGATGAGGAAATATTATATGATTTGAAGTGATGATAATAAGTTAGTGATTAGAAGGTAAAAACCCTAGTATACGTGATTTAAGAAAAAACGGCTCGAACCGACGGGTATCGATCACTACCGATTGAACCCACCACTTGACCACCACTTCCTTACCACCACATACCCTTGATATTTTTGCAAAATATCCCCCCTCATCCTCAGCCATATAACCGAAAATTGTGGCCAAAATGCAAGGAAAAAGAAAGCAAAACTTGGATGGCTTTGGTGGTGACAAGTGTCAACCATCTATGGTTCCTTGACCAACCTCTTGTCTTACCTTCTTATCCCTTATTTCAGCCCATTTTCCCTCATTTCTTTCTGTTTTTGGCCAAGAGCAAGAAGGAGCAAGAGAGTGAAGAGAGTTTCAATCTTCAACCTTGAATCCAACCTTTTTAGTACAAACAAGAAAAACTAAACCGATCAATCACTAGTTTGGAAGCTTGGGAAGCTAGGGAACCAAAAATTTCAAGGAGAGGTGGAGGATCATTCTTGCAAGCTCTTGTCTTGAGGTATAATGGCTGATCAACCTTTCTTTCTCCGTTAATCATGATTAAGTTGGGTATTAATGGTAGTATTGTGCTTGTGATGCTTGTTTCAAGTGATTTTGATGATTAGATGGATGACTTTTGAGTTAGGGTTTCTTGTGGCTTAGGAGTTGTATGATGTATACATGTGGTATATAATCTTATAAAGGAGATAGTAGTGGTAGTTTCAAGATAAAAATGAGAAGTATAGCTTGAATATAGCAAAATTCCAGATTTCTAGAAATTGTAGCTTCAGTTCTGCCCGGTTCTATTTCATCATGTTAGAGGCTGAACTAGGCTTATAACAAAACATGAAAGTTGTATAGAATGATATTTTATGGTTTCCTACAAACTTTCAGCCCAATCGGAGCAACGTAGCCTATGAAAAGATGAAAATACCCTGACTGCCCTAGGAGTAAAGTCAGTGGACAGTTTTGACAGTACACTAAGTTGGTTGCATTTGTTCACCTGGATAAGAACTGAACTAGCTTTCAGCCAAAACATAAAAGTTTTATTACTTTGTCTTAGCTTTTCAACGCCTCCAAGAACGCCTTAAACGGACTTTGGTAGCTTGAGATATGGCCATTTAAAGGTAGTGCGGTTAACTGGTTTATTAGTTGGAATTTGGTTATGTGAATTGGGAATTTGACTGGGTTACACTGGAATTTGGACTAAGTGATCTTCATGAAAATTGTAGCCCTTTCTCTTAGCTTTGAAACAGTATAATTTACACCTCAATCCGATAAACGTAGCTTCGGTTGTGTCCGTTACGCAAAAACACGTCAAATCTGTCTTTTGCTAAACCTCATTTCCGCACATGTCGCTAGCTTGATTTTGTACTTGTATTACCTTGAGCCTATTGAATGGCTATTGTGATGAATTTATATTGTGTATGACTTTAGGATTGGCTGAGGAAAATAATGAAGCCGTAAATGGCTGGAAAATAGGTAAATACAAAGGGCGTGCTGCCCAAATTTACGCTCGAGAACTAGGTAGATATGCTTGCGACTTGAGTAAGGTTTGAGAGCGATTACCACTTGAACCATCTAGGATATTTGCACCTTCTTTTATCAAGGTATATAAGTTAGAACTTGGCCGACCTTGTACCCTTGGAAAAATAAAATTTATGACTAATGGAAATACTTTTTCGCCATTTCGTCGACCCAAATGGTATTTCAAAGTATAGTTGTTTCCAAGTTTGAAAGTTTTAAGAGCGAGCATGAGTTTACAAATATTCTACAAATAAGTTTCAATTATGTGATTCTCGTTAAACGAAACGTTTAAGTTTCGAACCTTAGTTACTTTCAAAAGCTCTTAAACAATGTTTTATCGCAGATTTGGACTCCACACACACGGAGTAATACCCGAACGTAACTTGGAAGGGCACCGCATCTTTTGGTGAGTGCTTCCAAATATCTGGTTGAACTGGACACTTGTTTTAATACTTGATCCATGAAAATACATGATACGAGATTTGTTGATCGGGCAAGGGTGTACTTTATCGCACTTGCCCTAATATGATATCTACTTGTTTATTGTAGCAATTAACTTGATATATTTGTACTTGATTTGTAAGTGTGGAGCGGCAGTATGTACCACACTCTATCCGAGTGGGCGGTGCCTCTCATTCCCGTCTCCATACTTTTATTTTAATTCAGTCGATTGGAGTGTTATCTCATCGACTTTGGGGACCCAAATCCCACTGGCTAGTTAATCGAGTCGAGCCGGCAAGGGTTTGGTCGATTAGATAACGAACCATGGGTAGTTAGTAACGTCGAGTGGAGTGATATCTCCTCGACTAATCGGTATACTCGAGTATTACCACCAGTGTTTATTGAGGATTTTGGGCCCAGTAGGGGGTTTGGATGGTGGACAGAGAGTAGTTTAAGTGGTGCTCTACAGGATTGGTTACTTACTTGAAAGTTGACGGAGTGTCAACTATTACTTGATCAAGCTCTGGTGATGCAATGGGAATTTGGCTCCTGAGAGCCATCCGTATCCTTATACTTTGGAGTGATTATTGTTTATTGGATTATTGTTTCTTTTGAAAAACTTTTACACTCGCTCATTTTTGTGACAGCCCCACCTTCCCCTAAGGCGAACCAAAGGGGTTAGCGGACTGCCTGCCCAGCTCTCGCCAGGACTACGGGCAGTTACACGCGATCTAGAACGTTTCGGGAAAGTAAAAGCGCGCTTGGACAAGCCACAAGGAACAAAATAACAAAATATAAAAAAAACAAAAACGTTGAATAGTAGCCTGGACAGCAGAATCCGGCCGGAATCTGGCCGGATTAGCGGCCGGATTCTTGGCCGGATACTGTCCAGTGAGCAAGTTCACGGATTCAAAAAAAATCCAAGGCAATCCGGCCGACAATCCGGCCAGTTTCTGGCCGGATTCCTGGCCGGATTCGGTCCAGTGCCTTTCCGTCAAAATTTTTTCTTTTGCCGTTCGCAAGCCGAATCGTTCCGAAAGTCAACCAAACATCAACCAAGCATATATACACTAAAATCCAATATTTACAACCACATTGGCATGTCAAAAGCTATTTATCATGAATACACATGTTTGGTTTGCCAATCAAAAATGAACCCAATACACATTAGGGTTTCATGCAAGAGCGATTCAAAATGGGCATATACATGGCTCAATTTGGCAA